>NC_091070.1:193816060-194119090 GCF_032405125.1 Capricornis sumatraensis
GTCTCTACCAAGAAATATTTTCAGGCACCTCAGAGTTAACAACAAGTTCAAAACTGGAGCGTATTATTTCAGCCACTCTCCCTAAAATCTGCTGTCCCTTTGTCATTCCAGTCATGACCCACCATTCACCTGGCCAGTCACTGGAGATCATTCTTCCCCCTGCATCTGGTCACCAAGTTCCGTCAGCTCTACTTCTGCCTACTTTTGCACGTCTACCAACACCTCCACTACTGACACCCCAGTCCAGGACACCATCTTCTGCCACTTTCCATTCTCCAACAGTTTAAATCATTTCATTCCCCTGCTGAGAGCCCTTGGGTTATGGTCATCAGTTCCTTCAGAAATAGTTCAACTCCCTTCCCTTCTTCTGGCACATGGTAAGATTGTGAAGTTAGGAGCCTGTGATGTTATTTGGACAATGAAATGGGAGCAAAAGTGATAAGCATCACTTACAGGTAATTTTAAGAGTCAACACGTACTTAAGCTCTTTAACTTCCTTGGTCCTGACAATCCCAGGGCTCCAGACAGAAGCTGCCGCTCCGTTGGACTGGGTTCTAGATAAGATACGATGGCAAAGCAGATATATAGCATGAGTGAGAAATAAATATATGTAATGCTACACCTTCAAAAACTTCCAAATGCACAAAGAATGAAGCACAAATGGCTTATCTTAATGAACAAATGCCAATATAGCTGGCTCCTGTGTGTCTATCTAACATCATCTTGGAGCTGTCCTTCCAGGTCACTATATTCCACTCACATTGGCCCTCTTGCAATGTCTAGAACAAGCCAAGCATCTTTCATCCTTTCCTGAATGGTTCTTTGCATGGTTCCTTCCTCACTCTGTAGATCTCAGCTTAATTATTACCTCTTCAGAGATGTCTCCCTCAACCACTGTCTCAAAGGTGGCCCCTCACTGTGACTCTCCATCACAGCACCCTGATCATCTCCTGAAAAATACATCAGTCTGTAATAATGATTCTTTGACTGACTGCCTCTCCCACTAGGCTGTAAGCACTATAAGGGAGGGAGCTCACTGCTATCTCCAGTGTCTAGCATTACCCTTAATATGGTACTCTATAGACAGTAGGCACTCAAGATATATTTGTTCAGTGAATGAACAAATGAGAAAAGATTCAAAAAAACTACAGTGACTTGCCTGGTGACTCAGTGCTAAAGAACCCACCTGCCTATGCAGGAGACATGGTTCGATCCCTGGTTCAGGAAGATCCCACATGCCTCAGAGCAGCTAAGCCCATGCACCACAACTACTGAGCCTGTGCCCTAGAGCCTGTGAACCACAGCCACGGAGCCCACACACCGTGACTACTGAAAGCTGCACGCCCTAGAGCCCATGCTCTGCAATAAGGGAAGCCACGGCAATGAGAAACCCATGTACTGCAACTAGAAAGTAGCCCCACTCACCACTACTAAAGAGAAAGCCCAGGCAGCAGCAAAGACCCAGCACAGCCAAAAATAAATAAATAAAATTAATTTTTTAAAAAAACTATAGGCATCATATTGCACATCACAGAGGCAAAAGGAGGGGAGAAAAAGGGAACTTGCACTTACAGTAAGGGAATTAAGAATAGCTAGGATAAATAGCTAACTGTACAAAAAAGATCTTCACGGCCCGGATAATCATGATGGTGTGATCACTAATCTAGAGCTGACTAAGGTCCATCTAGTCAAGGCTATGGTTTTTCTTGTGGTCATGTATGGACGTGAGAGTTGGACTGTGAAGAAAGCTGAGCACCAAAGAATTGATGCTTTTGAACTGTGGTGTTGGAGAAGACTCTTGAGGGTCCCTTGGACTGCAAGGAGATCCAACCAGTCCATTCTAAAGGAGATCAGCGCTGGGATTTCTTTGGAAGGAATGATGCTAAAGCTGAAACTCCAGTACTTTGGCCACCTCATGGGAAGAGTTGACTCATTGGAAAAGACTCTGATGCTGGGAGGGATTGGGGGCAGGAGGAGAAGGGGACGACCGAGGATGAGATGGCTGGATGGCATCACTGACTCGATGGACGTGAGTCTGAGTGAACTCCGGGAGATGGTGATGGACAGGGAGGCCTGGCGTGCTGTGATTCATGGGGTCGCAAAGAGTCGGACACGACTGAGCGAATGAACTGAACTGAACTGAACTGAGGATGTATAGCTAACATTCATTTAGGTACTTTACATGTTATCTCTCTAGACTCTCAATAATCCTAGGAGGTCAATATTAGTATCTCCACTTTCTAAGTCAGGTAACTGAAGCTCAACTTGCTCAAGTAACGAAACCAGTAATGCCATTAGTTTTAACTCAGGCCAGTTAACCTCTCTCCTCCAAGCAATGATGCTTCTCTAGAAATTAAACTGTTACTACATTTTTATCAAGTACTTTTCTTTTATAATATCAGTTCAGTTCAGTTCAGTTTTTGGCTGTGCTGGGTCTTTGCTGCTGCCTGGGCTTTTTCTCTAATGGTGGCCAGCGGAGGCTACTTTCTAGTTGCAGTACACGGGCTTCTCATTGCTGTGACTTCTTTTGTCGCAGAGCATGGGCTCTAGGGCATGCAGGCTTTCAGTCGCTCAGTTGTGTCTGACACTTTGTGACCCCATGGACTGCAGCATGCCAGGCTTCCCTGTCCATCACCAACTCCCAGAGCTTGCTCAAACTCATGTTCATCAAGTTGGTGATGCCATCCAACCATCTCATCCTCTGTTGTCCCCTTCTCCTCCTGCCCTCTATCTTTCCCAGCATCAGGGTCTTTTCCAATGAGTCAGTTCTTTGCATCAGGTGGCCAAATTATTGGAGCTTCAGCTTCAGCATCAGTCCTTCCAGTGAATATTCAGGACTGATTTTGTTTAGGATGGACTGGTTGAATCTCCTTACAATCCAAAGGACTCTCAAGAGTCTTCTCCAACACCACAGTTCAAAAACATCAGTTCTTTGGCACTCAGCTTTCTTTATGGTCCAGTTCTCACATCCATACATGACTACTGGAAAAACCATAGCTTTGACTAGACAGACCTTTGTTGGCAAAGTGGTCTCTGCTTTTTAATATGTTGTCTAGGTTTGTGATAGCTTTTCTTCCAAGGAGCAAGAGTCTTTTAAATTTCATGGCTGCAGTAACCATCTGCAGTGATTTTGGAGCCCAAGAAAATAGTCTGCAACTATTTCCATTGTTTCCCCATCTATTTGCCATGAAGTGATGGGACTGGATGCCATGATCTTAGTTTTTTGAATAATATAAATTGCATTTATATATAGACACATCTCTACTCCAAGAACCAGTTTTGGGCTTTCTTTCTTTTTTTTTCAGGTTCATCCTAAAGCCTATAACAAATATCTCCTGTTATCCTGAACAACAGGAAGCAGAATAATACAGCAAATCCAAACTGCAAGTAAATCAGACATTTTGTTGGAACTTTTTCCTTGAAGTATTTTTTTTCTTCACAGAATAAAAAGCCAACATGATTAGGAAGTAAGTCTGTGTTCTGAATGCATTTTCGGGACTTGAGATCAACTCGTGCTCCTGTCCAATTGTTCAGTCATGTATGAGTCTTTGAGACCTCATGGACTGTAGCCCGCCAGGCTCCTCTGTCCATGGGATTCTTCAGGCAAGAATACTGGAGTGGGTTGCCATTTCCTCTTCCAGCGGATGTTCCTGGCCCAGGGATCGAACCCGCATCTCCTGAAGCTCTGGCATTGGCAGGTGAATTCTCTACTGCCAAGCCACCTGGGAAACCTGAAATCAACTTATACTGGCTTAACTTATCATATTGCCCCATTCCCAGATACTATTCTGCTTGTTGCAGAACATGCAAAGTTAAATGGCCAAGGGCTATGGGATCCACAGTGCTGATTTGATTAGTAGAGATGCCGAACATCTAAACAAACAACTGAAACCACCCAGCTTTTTGCCTCTGACCCATCTTTGGGTAAAAGTAATTGTGTTACAGCAGAAAGGCATGGCCTAAATAACTCCCAAACAGTTCTGCTGGCCTCTGAGTAGACTCACAGGATTATCAGGACAGAGGGAGCCTTAGGGACCATCATAAATGCCCTATTTTAACAGGTTAGAAACTGTCAGACATTACTAATTTGCCTAAGAGAAACAAGACTCCTGACTCCTAGTCAGGTGCCCTTTCCACCACAACACAGTACATCCCTAACCAAGAACTAGTGGTGACTGATTATGGGAACGTAGCAGTAAATAGTAGTCTAGATAACTCAGATTGTAAATCTCCAATGTTTCTCTTACTCTATCATTTAGAGAACTCTGAACAAAAAGAAGATACATAATTTTTAAAAAAAGGAGATGAGGAAGAACAATTTTCTATTAAACATTCTTCTGAAAGCATTATTTTACCCCATATCTTACTGAATTATAGAAACAGCATTAGCATTAGAAAATCTAGAAAGATAAATGTGGCTAGTAAACTTTACATATGGAAAAGGAAAATTATAACAAAAGAAAAGAGAGTTTTACGAATTTAATTAAAGTAATATGAGTATAATTTGAAAATTGTGCATGTCAAAGCAAACTCATTTCTTCAATTTTCTCAACAGCATTTTATGATTCTAATACACTGAATTTTTTAAAGAAAGAAACTCATTTAAAAATAGGTATTTACTCCCAAACTTTGATCATATTTCTTTAATGTGGGAAAAAAATACTGCTTTGATGGCATGAAATGCAAAATTTTAAAGATTTTTTTTTAATCCCAATATAGAATTTAAAAAATTGTCACTGGGAAATAGGTTGAGGCCATTAAGTGCACGACACCAAATATGGCCAGCTACTGGCGTTCTGTTTCTTCCCTAGTTCTCCCAAAGAAAACTTAAATTGAATCTTCAGCACAAGAATCCTCAAATGTACTTTATAACCAAAATGAGAGCTTTTGTTTACATAGTTTTTGGATTTTGCTATTCCTAATTTTATTCTAAAATTCAATTTTACCCCAAACCATAATTACCATATTAACTTTGCAACGCACAGTTGTATGCAACTCAGCAAAGCAGTAGTAAACGATCAGGTTCTATTCACCCAGGGCTTAGGAAAAACGAGATTGGCCACACCCATTTAAAAACAAACTTCATGCTATTTCCCGATATGTAGTTTCGATCTAAGTTCTGACAATGAAATATATGTATATCTATATATCTCAACTTGATTTTCAAAGGTAGGCAAAGGGAGTTCTTTACAGCTTAGCTTTGTCTGTGGCTGAAGCTGGAGATTTTGTCATTTCATAGCCAGACTCACATTGCCAGTGATTTTCAATTTGCCTTGAAAAAAGGCCTGTGAGGAAGAAGAAAGAAAATTTATTATTTGTTGTTTTGAGATTGTTAATATTTCTAGACTGTCCAGCCCCAAGATGATTTATTTATCCAAGTCTCTTAAACTTTCTTCAAAATATGAAACTTGGCTTTCGGGAATAGATTTAGCACCAGATTCCTCACAAGGGTAAATTTGTAAAAGGCACGCTTTACACAGAGCAGTCAAAAGACACAGCTTTCCCAAATCTGTTCTCTTAGAAATTGAGTCTGCCATTACCTGTTTTCCTCAAATATTAGGCAGAGTGGGTTCATACTAGACTGATTTTGTTTAAAAACAGTACGCATTCAGTGGGTCTGCCAGCAGGGGGGAGAAGCACATGTGTAACACACTTAGAAACTTGGGATTTGATTACAGATGCATCTAGGCAATGAAATGTCACCATTTTTCTCCCTTTTTTGGTCTACATGATAAAGATGTATTCCCTACAGGGGGAGGCCAGGCAGCCTGCTGAGGTGCCTGTGTGAATCTTTGGCTCAATAAGGAGACTCAAACCAGTCCCAAGTGCAGAGCCACAATTTGTTCCACTTAACAACTGCCTGGGATTAGATCACATGATGTTTGCTAAATTTATCATGTAACAAAATCCCAGGAAAACTTTAAAGAAATAGCAAAATTGGGAACATAGCATGATTTCTCTGCTATGATCTCAGTCTTCTTACTCAATTCTTAAAATAGAGGAAAAGTTGCTGGTAGCCTTCACTTCCTAACAAGTGTATTAAGAAGTGAGGAGCTCCTCTGCCGCACTGGTAGGAAAGCACAGAGCTCTGCCTTCTCTACACCTTCTGGTGAGGGTGACTAATTCCTTTCCCCCCCTCCTCTGTCTGGACAAACTAAATGTTTCCTTTCTATATGGCACACAGCCTTCTGTCTGATGACTTAAAGGTCAAGTGTCTCAGAACACAATATATTTAACATATGTCTTTTAAAAATATGGACCAGTAGTTCCTACCAGAGAAACTCACCATATTTCCCTTTTCTTAATTAAAAGAAGAAATTACATTTTATTTAATAATGATTACAGAGAAAAATGAGTCTTCACCTTTTAGAGACTCCAAACAAAAGAATCATTTAAATCTGGGCCCTAAGGTGCTCTTCATATATGCTTTCTGCTAGAGAGCATATTGCTTTGCTTCAACTGTAGCCAAACATATAAATTATAATTTTCACTGCATTTAATGGTTTCCAGTCAAATCCTCTTCTGAGCATAAGGGAAGACCATTAGCACATTAACACAAAGGTCTCCCATTTTTATCTTTAATTCCTCTGGGTGCTAACAGGTGTTCAGGAAAAGTAAGCTGACACTTTACTCTCCAAATGGGTGGTAAACAGATAAACTGAGAGAACGAGGGCAGCTGAGTGTGAAGCCTGACCACGCTACCAAGGAAGTGTATGGAGTACACAGTGGCTGAGCTGCAGCGGGTGGGAAGGGGGACGTGCCAGCTCTGGGACTGATGGCCTCTGTTCTGTCCAGATTTTGAAGAGGGCGCAGTGGGTGCAAATGTCAGCATCAATGGTATGTATTCAACTGAAACATAGATGCAAGTCTCTCCCTTGTCAATGAGTCAGCTGAAATTTGCTTAGTTGCTTAGAATAAGCATTTTTAAAAGGAATACAAGTAGGAGTCAGATTTAGTTGTTTTATCCAGTCTTTAAAATTATGAGGGTACCCTGGTGGCTCAGACGGTAAAGCACCTGTCTACAATGTGGGAGACCTGGGTTTGACCCCTGAGTCGGGAAGATTCCCTGGAGAAGGAAATGGCAACCCATTCCAGTACTTTTGCCTAGAAAATCCCATGGACAGTGGAGCCTGGTGTCCATGGGTTTGCAAAGAGTCGGATACGACTGAGTGACTTCACCACAGGAGCAAGACCTAAAACAAATAAGGCTGAAAGTGTTAGTTGCTTCAGTTCTGTCTGACTCCTTGTGATCTCATGGACTGTAGCCTGCCAGGCTCCTCTGTCCATGGGATTCTCCAGGAAAGAATACTGGAGTTGGTAGCCGTTTCCTTCTCCAGGGATCTTTCTGACCCAGGGATTGAATCGGGTCTCCCAAATTATAGGTAGATTCTTTACCATCTGAGCCATCAGGGAAGCCCAAATAAGGCTGAGGTAACAACAACAAAAAATAAGGCTACAATGGGAAGCAGCATCTTAGCTTCCTTTGCGTTATTTACGATAACGTATATCAAGTCTGCTCAACATTGTGCCAGTAAAGAATATAAGAAGATCCTTGACAATCTGAAAAATCTATACAAGCCATGAATACATTTTAGAGAAATACAAATTAATCCAGTGATTGTCAAAATTTAAAAATGCCAGGCATCGTGCTCAGTTCTGGAGACACAAAGATGAACAAGATGTGGTTTGTTCCCTTGAGACAGGCACACTCTACTGGGAGAAGAGACAGGCATATCACAACTTAGTGTAATGAGACAAGTGCTAGGCTAGCAGTCCAGTAAGTGGCCCAGAAGAGGTACTGACTATAGCTCCCCAACAGTGTGGTAGGCGGTCTTTGAACGTAACAACTAAGTTCATTCTGTTTTGTTAAATTAATATTCATTTATTTTATTTGGCTGTGCTGAGTCTTACCTGCAGCATAAGGGATCTTTAATTGCAGAATGCAAACTCTTAGTTGTAGCATGTGAGATTTAGTTCCCTGACCAAGGATCGAACACAAGCCCCATTACTTGGGAGCACAGTCTTAGCCACTGGACCACCAGGTAAGTCCCTAAGATCATTTTAAAAGATAAGAAGTTTGTCAAGGAAATCACAGCTCAGACAAAAAAGGAGCACAGGCAAAGATACGAAAGGTAAAACGTCTTGCCTCTGTGACAACTAGTCCTTTCTTCTATTTGGGTGGCTCCTGCTCTCCACCTGTGCACTGATGACTCCTGACCACCCCCAGGACAGAGCCAGGCATTATTCCCTCTGTGAAGCATTCTCTGGCAGCCCAGGAAGATATGGCTTCTCCTTCTTCCACACTCTCCAACCACAAGCCAGACAGGGCACCACAGATATTTGGTTGCACTTATTCTTCTGCACACCTGTCTCATACCAAACTGGATGCCCAGAGCGTGTGAACTATTTCTTATTCATCTGGACATTTTCAGCACACAGGGCAATGGCTGACACATGGCTAGCTCCACAACTATTTGTCATCCATTAAGTGAATATTTGGGGAACACTGAGTTTTGTAGGTTTGACCACTTTACACTTTATGGGATGAGGCTGAAATAGGTGATGAAGTGAAACAGGTTAAAATCCACTTAATACAAGGACATACGTACCGTCATACTTACCATCTGAGGATTCATTTTACCAGTCATCAGAGCCAGTAAGTCCGAGTCAGTCATTGTGATTGCGCAGTCAGCCTTCTTATCTAAAGTAGAGACATCCAGAAGGAAGGAGAAAAAGGGAGTGTTCAGTTTCATGTGTACATTTTAATCAAAAGCCACTGACTGTAACAGAATCACACCCAGTGTTAGTGTGGGCACATGGGCACTCACATACACTCTACAGCAGCCTGGTAAAATATGGCATAAATCACTAGCAACTGCAATATTTAAGAAGAGGGAATTCATTAAATAATCATGGTATATTCATACAGAGGGGTACAATACAGCCATTAGATGATGAGGATCTGCACTTCACGACCTGAAAAGACACATTCACATTATACAGTTCATGATATTGTTATATAGTTCAGTTGCTCAGTCATGTCTGACTATTTGCAATCCCATGGACTATAGCACGCCAGGCTTCCCTGTCTATCCCCAACTCCAGGAGCTTGCTCAAACTCATGTCCATCAAATCAGTGATGCCATCCAGCCTTCTCATCTTCCGTTGTCCCCTGATTCTCCTGACTTCAATCTTTCCCAGCATCAGGGTCTTTTCTAGTCAGTTCTTCGCATCAGGTGGCCAAAGTATTGCAGTTTCAGCTTCAGCATCAGTCCTTCCAATGAATATTCAGGACTGGTTTCCTTTAGGATGGACTGGTTGGATCTCCTTGCAGTCCAAGGGACTCTCAAGAGTCTTCTCCAACACCACAGTTCAAAAGCATCAGTTCTTCGGTGCTCAGCTTTCTTTATAGTCCAACTCTCACACCCATACATGACTATTGGAAAAAGCTTAGCTTTCACTAGATGGACCTTTGTCAGCAAAGTAATGTCTCTGCTTTTCAATATGCTGTCTAGGCTGGTCATAGCTTTTCTTCCAAGGAGCAAGTGTCTTTTAATTTCATGGCTGCAGTCACCATCTGCAGTGATTTGGGAGCCCAAGAAAATAAAGTCTGTCACTGTTTCCATTGTTTCCCCATCTATTTCCCATGAAATGATGGGACTGGATGCCACAATCTTAGTTTTCTGAACTAAGTTTTCTTAAGCCAACTTTTTCACTCTCCTCTTTCACTTTCATCAAGAGACAGTTTAGTTCTTCTTCACTTTTTGCCATAAGGGTGGTGTCAGCTGTGTATTTGAGGTTATTGATACTTCTCCCGGCAATCTTGATTCCAGCTTGTGCTTCATATAGGCCAGCATTTCTCATGATGTACTCTGCATATAAGTTAAATAAGCAGGGTGACAATATACTGCCTCAACGTACTCCTTTCCCTATTTGGAACCAGTCTGTTGTTCCATGTCCAGTTCTAACTATTGCTTCTTGACCTGCATACAGATTTCTCAGGAGGCAGGTAAGGTGGTCTGGCAATCTTGAAGAGATTGTTATATAAACCAGTTTCAAAACAAACTGTAGGCATGAACCCATGTTTTATTTAAAAACAGATATTCAATTATATATGTATAAAGTAAAAGTGAAAGTTGCTCAGTCATGTCCGACTCTGCAATCCATGGACTACGCAGTCCATGGAATTCTCCAGGCCAGAATACTGGAGTGGGTAGCCTTTTGCTTCTCCAGGAGATCTTCCCAACCCAGGGATAGAACCCATGTCTCCCACATTGCAGGAGGATTCTTTACCAGGTGGGTCACAAGGGAAACCCAAGAATACTAGAGTGGGTAGCATATCCCTTCTCCAGTGGATCTTCCCAACCCAAGAATCAAACTGGGGTCTCCTGCATTGCAGGTGGATTCTTTACCAACTGAGCTATCAGGGAAGCCCTGATAGACATATAGGAAGAAGCTTATAAACTTGTAGATTCCAACCTGCAAACTTGGAGACCAATATATTAATAATAGCTACTGTGGCACACAGGCTCTAAGGTGACCCCTGTGATTGTTGCTTTCTGGTATTCATTCATGCCTTTGTATATTCCACTAGGAAGGACAGTGAAAAAGCTGGCTTAAAATTCAACATTCAAATAACAAAGATCATGGCATCTGGTCTCATTACTTCGTGGCAAATAGATGGGGAAACAATGGAAACAGTGATTGACTTTATTTTCTTGGCCTCCAAAATCACTACAGATGGTGACTGCAGACATGAAATTAAAAGACACTTGCTCCTTGGAAGAAAAGCTATGACAAACCTAGACAGTATATTAAAGCAGAGACATTACTTTGCTGACAAAGGTCTGTCTGTCTAGTCAAAGTTATGGTTTTTCCAGTAGTCATGCATGGATGTGAGAGTTGGACTATAAAGAAAGCTGAGCACAGAAAAACGGATACTTTTGAACTATGATGTTGGAGAAGACTCCTGAGAGTCCCTTGGACAGCAAGGAGATCCAACCAGTCAATCCTAAAGGAAATCAGTCCTGGGTGTTCATTGGAGGGACTGATGCTGAAGCTGAAACTCCAATACTTTGGCCACCTGATGCAAAGAACTGACTCCTTAGAAAAGACCCTGATGCTGGGAAAGGTTGAAGGCAGGAGGAGAAGGGAACGACATAGGATGAGATGGTTGGATCACATCACTGATTTGATGGACATGAGTTTGAGCAAGCTCTGGGAGTTGGTGATGGACAGGGAAGTCCGGCATGCTGCAGTCCATGGGATTGCAAATAGTCGGACATGACTGTATGACTGAGCTAAACGGATAATCCCCTACCCTAGAGTGTGGTCAGGACCTGTGACTTGCTTCTAGCCTGCACAATGTGAGAAAGTTGAGGGTGTGTCTTTTGTCTCACTCTCTTGCTGGCCTTGACTTCAAGCTAGCTTCATCCTGTGAGCTGCACACTGCCTATGGAGAGGACTACCTGGCAGGGTACTGGCCTGTAGGGGCTGAGGGCAGACTCTGGCCTGTAACCAGGAGAAACTAAGCTACATTCTCATAGAGGCAAGGAAGTTACTTTTGCAGCAACATGATTGAGCTTGGACATAAACCCCTTTCCTAGCCAAGTCTCCAGATGACAATCCAGCCCTGGATAACACCCTGACTGCAACCTGCAAGACCTTATGCAGAAAACTCAGCTAAGCTGTCCTCAGCCAATTTATCTATGGAAGCTGTGAGGTAATAAATGTGTGTGTTGTTTTAAACCATTAAATTTGTGGTAATAGATGATGAATAGTTATCTATAGCAGGGCTTAGCAAACTTTCTTGTAAATGATCAGACACTAAATATTTTAGGTGTTGTGAACTACTAGACCTCTGATGCAATGACTCACCCTGTACTTGTAGCACAAGAACAGCTACAGAAAATATATAAACAGATGCATGCAGCCATATTCCAATAAAACTATTTTCAAAACAGTAGCAGACCAAGAGCAAGAAGATATTTGCAACTTATATATCTAACAAAGAACTTGTAGCCAGAAAATATTAAAAAAAACTCCTATCACTCAATTAGAAAAGGCTGGATAATCCACTACAAAAATGGGCAAGCAAACAGGCACATATAAAAGATCTCCAAATAGCCAAAAAAAGCACATGAAATGGTGTTCAATTCCATTAGTCATCAGGAAAATGCAAGTTGAAAGTATAGATGAGATACAACATACCTACTGGCATGAATGGCTTTAAAAAAATAATACCCAGTGCTGGTGAGGATGAGCAGTTGAAAAGTCAACACAATGCTGGAGGGACTTTAAAATGATACAGTCACCTTAGAAAACAGTCTGGAAGTTTCTTAGAAAGCTAAACACACACATGCCATTCATAGGTGTTTACCCAAGAGAAATGAAAATATAAATCCACACTTATTCGTGAATGTTCATTAGGGGCTTTCCTCAAATTGCCAAAACCTGGGAAAAAAACGAAATATACTCCAGCTGGCGAGTGGATAAACTAATTAGCAACAAAAAGGAAGAAACTATTGATAATACATGAAATAAGCAGGCTCAAAAAGGTGCAAAGAGTATGATTCCATTGGAAGCTTATGACATCCTGGGAAAAGTGAAACTGTAGGGATAGAAATCAGCTCAGTGGTTGCCAGCACCTAAGGGTGAGAGTAGGGGATTGAGAACAAAAGGACGCAAAGATATTTTTTGGAAATCTTCTGTATCTTGATTTTTGGTAGTGACTATAATACTGTATGCATTTGTCTGAATTCATAGAATTATACATCTTACAAAGGTAGAGTCTATTGTATATAAATAAGACCTCAGTGTACCCAAGTTAAAAACAAACCAAAAAAATGATATTACCAAGTATTGTCAAAAATATAGAGCAAATGAAACTCTCATATAATATGGAGGAGAATGTAAATAGTATATCCATATCAAAAACCTGGCTATATGGTAGCTCATGACTTAGTATTTCTGGTGGTGGTGGTGGTGGTTTAGTCACTAAGTCATGTCCAACTCTTGCAACCCCATGGACTGTAGCCTGCCAGCCTCCTCTGTCCATGGGGATTCTCTAGGCAAGAAAACTGGAGTGGGTTGCCAGTTCCTTCTCCAGGGGATCTTCCTGACCCAGGAATCGAACAGGGTCTCCTGTATTGCAGGCAGATTCTTTACCAACTGAGCTATGAGGGAAGCCCTTAGTATTTCTACTCCATGTTATATAACAAATGGAGATAAGTATGTATGTCCACTAACAGACACATAAGAGAATGTTTACAGCAGCTTTATTTATAAGGCCCCATAATGGAAACACTGCAAAGATATATCAACCATTAACTGAATAAATAAATTCTGGTGCATTCACATAGTAAAAATGAACTAATGCTACTTGCAAAAATATAATGAATCTTACAATGATGAGCAAAAGAAGCCACACCTCAAACAGTAAATATTGCATGGCTCCATCTGTATGGATTTCTAAAATAAATAAAATCAACTGATGGTGGTAGAATTTGAAATAGTGGTTCCTTTTGGGAGTGAATAGTAATGGAAGGTGGTGTGAGGAGGTTTCTAGAGTGCTGCCAACATTCTGCATCTTGATCTGGGAGATATATTCATTTGTTAACATTGATCAGGCTAAACACTCAGATTTATACCCTTCCTTATGGGCTAAACTTCAGAAAATTTTTACACAAAACAAAATAAAAAAAAACAGGTGGTGGGATGAATCTGGCGCATAGGCCATCATTTGTGGACTCATGATATAGATGGGTGGGATTATAGGAGAGTAGTTTTTCATTTTGTTTACACTTGAGTATATATTACTTATATAAAAACAGAGTTTTAAAAATATCAATTTTAATAGTATAATCAAAGAAAAAAGGCCATACCACAAAGACTCTAACCTCATTGCTAAACCAGCCATTTCTTCCTTGGACAAAAGAGAAGTTTCAAATGCAAAAGGAAATTTTCACCAAGAAATCAGAATTTCCAGCAGTCAGTTCTTTGGATAATCTATATAAAAATAATACTCTAATAGTATTACTACTAATAATTGTAATAATATCAAATCATGGCACAATAGTTAATCTGTGCCTTAATTAAAAAAAAAAGATAGGACTTGCCTATATGGTCTGAATGCTTGTATACCGCAACACTCTTATTTTGAAACCCTAATACCTAGTGTGATAGTCCCCTTCATGGATCACTGCCTTGTTGAGGTGAAAGTCTTGCGTAACTCAATGAAGTTAAGAGCCATGCCAGGCAGGGCCACCCAAGACAGACGGGTCATAGATCGGACAAAACGTGGTCCACTGGAGGAGGGAATGCCAAACCACTCCAGTGTTCTTGCCAGGAGAACCTCATGAACAATAAAAAAAAAAAAAAAGATACTACATCGGAAGATGAGCACCCCCCCTTCCCCCGAGGATAGGTGTCCAATATGCTACTGTGGAAGAGTGGAGGGCAATTACTAACAGCTCCAGAAAGAATGAAGCAGCTGGGCCAAAGTGGAAAAGATGCTCAGTTGTGGATATGTCTAGTGGTGAAAGTAAAATCCGATGCTGTAAAGAAAAATATTGCATAGGAACCTGGAATGTTAGGTCCATGAATCAAAGTAAATTGGAAGTAGTCAGACAAGAGATGGAAAGAGTAAACATTGACATCTTAGGAATCAGTGAACTAAAATGGACTGGAGTCCGTTTTTAGGCCAATTTAACTTAGATGACCATTATATCTACTCCTGGTAGCTCAGATGGTAAAGAAACTGCCTGCAATGCAAGAGACCTGAGTTTGATCCCTGGGTCAGAAAGATCCCCTGGAGAAAGAAATGGCAACCCACTCCAGTTTTCTTGCTTGGAGAATTCCATGGACAGAAAAGCCTGGCAGGCTACAGTCCAGGGGTCACAAAGAGCCAGACATGACTAACACTTTCTTTCTTTCTTTCTTTTCTTTCACTGTGGGCAAGGATCCCTTAGAAGAAATGGAGTAGCCCTCATAACCAACAAAAGAGTCTGAAATGCGACACACGGGTGCAATCTCAAAAACAGCAGAATGATCTTGGTTTGTTTCCAAGGAAAGCCATTCAACATCACAGTAACCCAAGCCTATGCTCTAACCAAAATCAGATTGACTGCATTTTTTGCAGCTAAAGATGGAGAAGCTTTATACAGTCAGGGAAAACAAGACCTGGAGATGACTGTGGCTTAGATCATCAGCTCCTTATAGCAAAATTCAGGCTTAAATTTTAAAGTGGGAAAAACCACTAAGCCACTCAGGTATGACCTAAATCAAATCCCTTATGGTTATACAGTGGAGGTGATAAAAAGATTCAAGGGATTAGATCTGGGAGACACAGTGTCTGAAGAACTATGGAAAGAGGTTCATAACATTCATTGTACAGGAGGTGGTGACCAAAACCATCTCTAAGTCAAAGAAATGCAAGAAAGTAAAGCGGTTGTCTGAGGCGGCTTTACAAATAGCTGAGGAAAGAAGAGAAGCAAAAGGCAAAAGAGGAAGGGAAAGATATAACCAAGTGAAGGGAGAGATCCAGAGAAAAGTCAGAAGAGATAAGAAGGCCTTCTTCAATAAACAATGCAAAGAAATGGAGGGAAACCATAGAATGGGTAAGACTAGGGCTCTCTTCAAGAAAACTGGAGATATCAAAGGAACATGTCATGCAAGGATGGGCATGATAAAGGACAGAAACAGTAAGGACACAACAGATACAAAAGAAATTAAGAAGAGGTGGCAAAAATACACAGAACTGTACGAAAAAGGTCTTAATGACTCATATAACCACAATGGTGTGGTCACTCACCTAGAGCCTGACATCCTGGAGTGTGAAGCCAAGTGGGCCTTAGGAAGCATTACTACCAACAAATCTAGTGGAGGATGGAATTCCAGCTGAGCTATTTCAAATCCCAAAGGATGATGTTAAAGTGCTATACTCAAGATGTCAGCAAATTTGGAAAACCCAGCAGTGGCCAAACGACTGGAAAAGATTAGTTTATATCCCAATTCCAAAGAAGGGCAGTGCTAAAGAATGTTCAAGCTACTGGACAATTGCACTAACTTCCCATGCTAGAAGGTTACACTCAAAATCCTTCAAGGTAAGCTTCACCAGTATTTGAATCGAGAACTTCCAGATGTATAAGCTGAGTTTAGAAAAGGCAGAAGAAATAGAGACCAAATTGCCAACATTTGTTGGATCATAGAGACAGCAAGGGAATTTCACAAAAAACATCTACTTCCGTTTCATTGACTACGTGAAAGCCTTTGATTGTAGATCACAACAAACGGTGGAAATTTCTTAAAGAGATGGGAATACCAGACCATCTTACCTGTCTCCTGAGAAACCTGTATGTGGGCCAAAAATAACAGTTAGAACCTTATCTGTAACAACTGACTGCATCAAAATTGGGAAAGGAGTACAATAAGGCTGTATATTGTCACCCTGTTTATTTAACTTATATGCAGAGTACATCATGCAAAATGCTGGACTGGATAAATCACAAACTGAAATTAAAATTGTTGGGAGAAATAGCAGCTACCTCAGATATGCAGATGATACCGCTCTAATGGCAGAAAGTAAAGAGGAACTAAAGAGTCACCTGATGAGTGAGAAAGAAGAAAGCGAAAAAGCTGGCTTAAAACTCAACATTCAAAAAATGAAGTTCATGGTATCCAGTCCCATCACTTTATGGCAAATAGAATGGGAAAAAGTGGAAGCTGTGACAAATTTTCTCTTCTTGGGCTCCAAAATCACTGTGGATGGTGACTGCAGCCATGAAATCAGAAGACATTTGCTTCACGGAAGGAAAACTATGACAAACCTAGACAGCATATTAAAACATATCACTTTGCCAACAAAGGTCCGTATAGTCAAAGCTATGGTCTTTCCAGTAGTCATGTACAGATGTGAGTGTTGAACCATAAAGAAGGCTGAGAGCCAAGAATGGATGCTTTCAAATTGTGATGCTGGAGAAGACTTTTGAGAGTCCCTTGGACAGCAAGGAGATCAAAACAGTCAATCTGGAAGGAAATCAACTCTGAATATTCACAGGAAAGACTCAAGCTGAATCTGAAGCTACAATACTTTTGGCCACCTGATGCAAAGAGCAGACTTACTGGAAAAGACTCTGGGAAAGATTGAAAGCAAACGTAGAAGAGAGCAGCAGAAGATGAGATGGTTAGATAGCATCATGGATTCAATGAACATGAACTTGGGTAAACTCCAGGAGACAGGGAGGCCTGCCATGCTGCAGTCCATGGGGTAACAAAGAATCAGACACAACTTAGTGACTGAACAACAGCAATGTGATAGTATTAGCAGGGAGGGCCTTCGGGTGTTGTAAGGGTAGAGCCTTAATGAATGGGACTCATGCCTTATAGAGAGGCTCCAGAGAGACCTGAGCCCTTCCACGATGTGGGCCCACAGCGAGAAAGCACTGGCTATGAACCAGGCAGAGGATACTCTAAAAAAGGTGACCATGCTGATGCCTTGATCTTGGATTTCCAGTCACCAGAACTATGACAAATAAATTCCTGTTGTTCTTGAGTCACCCAGGTGTGGTATGTTCAAACAGCAGTACAAACAGACTGGGATGGGGGCAAACTATTAAAGCATAGCATGTCCTTTTATTAAGTAACTAAAACATGATTCAAAACTAAACATTTTTCTTTTACATCTTAGGATGCAGAAATAACCCCTAAAAAGACTGTGTCTCAATGGCCATTCCATCTCTGCCTCTATCTAAATTTTCTCTTATTACTTGAAAAAAAGATCTGAAGTCTTAAAAATTCAAGTATTTCCAGCCTGGAAAAACCAGTTCCCTTGTAGATATATAATATCAAAGAGCAGGGAGGGGAAAAAAAAAAACAAAGCTAGGAAATTGAGATAGCTGGACTTGATTTACTGTTGGATTAGATTTTAATATTCCAAGAAAGAACTCCTAGTGACTTTAGGAAATAAAGTGCTGCTGCTGCTGTTACTATACCAGCACTTACTGAGCTCTTACTATGCTGAGAACTTCACATACTTGGACTCATTTGATCTTAATAATAACCCTATAAGGGTAAGAGAGGTCAAACAACTTGCTCAAGGTCACACAGCCAGTAAGTGGCTGAGCTAGGTAGGGAACCAGATTCCTGCTGCCAAAGCCTACACTCCCAGCTCCTAAGTTATATGGCTCCTCTTGTTACAGGAAAAATACAAACATTCAACAGCTCAATGTTCACTGGGCCTTCACCAATTCATCAGCATCTGATGCATCCCAGATGCGTCCTCAGCTCCCTATGTCCTTTTAAAGAATCACAGGCAATTCCAATGCATTTAAGCAAAATTAATGTTTACTTTATAGGATGGGAAGGAAGTAATGATTTACTGAGCACTTACCATGCTAGGGGCTTTACATACCTTATCTCATTTAATCCCCACAACTGCTCCACAGACAGACAGTATTCTCACCATTTTGTAGGTGAGAAAATTGGACTCAGGAAAAGTTTATATCTAATGAGTGACAAAGCCAAGGTCTGAACCCAGGTTTGGGTATCTCCAAAGACTATGCTCTTTCTCCTGTACCTTGGGGATGGGAGACTCTGAGGCTCTCTATATCATGTTCCCCACAAAGGGGCAGGGTTGAGAACGCAAGTAGGTGCTCAGGGGGCAGACTGTAGGAATGAAAGAATAATATGTCATGTTAAATTAATCAATGTTGGCTTCCTGGAGACATGCTATGTGAATTGTTTCAAAGGAGAGGGGGGAGAGGTGGAACTGATAGAGAAGCACCCAGGCAGCAAGAAAAGAGTATGGAAAATGTACAAAATCTAAAAGTCCTTGATACAACCATCTGTATCATTACCAAGCTCTTAGAATATAGGCAAGTGAAATACATTTTAGCAAATCTTACTATGTTTTCAAAAAGTAAACCTCTCAACAGTATGGACATGTCAAAAGAATTAACAATTCTCTTTCAGATGTCGGTTCAAACTAGGACAGGTTATTAATGCTTTAACATAGCTGATCTCTAACAAATGGTCATTTGTTGGATGATGTAAAAAGAGCTGGCAATTTCCCGTGGCAGCTTTTACTGGTAAGTCCATATTTCAACACCACTCCCGGCTGCCAACAAGTATCAGTTTCAGCAGAAATTCAGAGTAAAATTCCTGCAGGTTTGGGATGGGGCACCTAATGTGGGGAGAGTTCACTGCCAGAGTCCATATACAGAGAACATGGTTTTTCTGAAATTTTTAGTACATTTCCATAAGCATGTAACCTTTCAAAACAAACAAACACTAATAAGAAAATAAGAAAAATTTTCTCTAAAAACTACATCTGTCTAGGCATATCAATTTATAATCCTGAAGTAACCATTAAACGTCAGTCATTTAAAAACTTGGCATTATTTCCCCAAAGTTCTTGTTAGTTCTTGAAGCTAAAATCTAGATGAAACATTAGTTTTCCTTCCTACATTATGTTAGATGGAAGCTTATAGAATGCAAGCATAATTATTTTTCTGCCCACTCATTTTGAGAAAAAAAATGCTGCCCACACCAGGTGCCCTCACTGCCGCTCAGCTTTTCCTTCATTATCTCTAGTTAATTCCTTTTTTTTTTCCGATTAATTCCTTATTCAACAGTGCACATAACACTGCTCTTAATATTTTCTCCAAGCTCTGAACTCTAGTTTAAGAATTCTGTCAACCTCCTCTGTACCTCAAAATGCCCCTGAGTATTTATCTACCCTCTCAAAGAAAGAAGTATCCCTCCCTCCTTGCTAAGGCTAACCCTCCTTCCACCTGTGTTGGTGATGTCATCCTCTCCTCCGGGACCTTCTTCAATTATGTTGTGGTAACGAACTCTGAGCTTCCCCGGGGGCTCAATTGGTAAAGAATCTGCCTGAAATGCAGGAGACTACCCGCAATGTGGGAGACCCGGGTTCGATCCCTGGGTCAGGAATATCCCCTGGAAAAGGAAATGGCAACCCACTCCAGTATTCTTGCCTGGGAGATCCCGTGTACAGAGGAGCCTGGTGGGATACGGTTCATGGGGTCTAAACCACCACCACCAATGAACCATACCATCTTTGACAGACCTCCTACTTCACAGCTTCCAGGTAGCATCAATTTCACTCCAAACACTCCTGGAAACTGCCATGTAACAACGTCCTTTTTTCTTACTGCCAACACTTGGGCTATCCTTTTTGCTTAACTCAGATGGTGGTATCATCCATCCTCCTAATTGCACTCTCTGCGTCTGATTTCTTCCTTTCTAATTCATCAGGTCTAATGCAGCAACTTCATCCTCTAAAATGCAGTTCTGACTTTTCTTTTCTACTCGAAAAGTTTTAATGGATAGATTATATATCAAATCACTTTCAAAGTTCATAGTATAGCCCTCTAAAAAGCTAGTTCTTATCCCTCACATCTCTTAACTGTAGCAGGCTCTCTCCAAGGACAGACACATAGCATACAATATAGCTACCATTTACTGAATGCTTACTAAGCATCACTCATTCATTCTGCTGTTCATTTTTATTATCTATTTTATTGAAGGCCTACCAGGTATCCGGTATTATTCTAGGTACTGTGAATACAGCAGTGAACCTAAGAGGCGAATGTTCTGCGTTCACGCAGTTCACACCTCTAGTGGGGGATAGACAATAAGCAAATAGATAAGCTATGGTATGTCGGATGCAGGTAAGTGCTAAAAAGAAAAATATGTCAGAAAAGGACAACAGGGAATGGTAATGAGGTGTGATTTCGAAGTGTGGCCGGGGAAAGCCTCACTGAGGTGACGTTTGGGCAAAATTCCAAAGCAAATGAAAGGACCAGCCGTGAGGATATCTGAGGGATGGTAATCCCAGGCAGTAGAAAGCTCCTGACCTGGGAACACCCCACGTTCAAGCGATAGCAAGGAGGCCCGTGTGACTGGAGCAAAGTGAGGAAGAGGCAGTAAGAAAGAGAAGACGAGGGCCAATCATGTAGCGTGATAGCAAGAACTCTAATTTCAGCTCTGTGAGTTGAAAGTCACTGAATTGTTTTGAGCCGAGAAGGGTGAGAATCTGAGTTTTAAAATGATCACTCCAGCTGGTGTGTGTGAAAAAGAACCTACAGGGGGCAAGGTTAGAAATGGAGATCGGGCAAAAATGGTGGAGGGCCAAGGTGGCAGTAGCAGAGGAAAGAATTTGCTGGCGGATTAGACTGTGGAGTGGGAGAAAAAGAAGAGTCAACACAGACGCAGGCTATTACATTTAGAATGGATAACCAACAAGGTCCAACTGTATAGCACAGAGAACTACATCCAATCTCTGGGATAAACTGTAATGGAAAAGAACATTCAAAGAAGGTGTGTGTGTGTAAAATGAGTCACTTTGCTATATAGCAGAGATTGGCACAACATTGTAAATCAACTATACTCCGATTTCAAAGAACAAAAAGAAGAAGAGCCGAGCATGACCTCAAGGATTTTAGACTGAGGAACTGGTAAGACAGAAGCGCAGTTTACCAACATGGAGAAGACAGTGGAAGGAGAACCCAATTAAAGCGGGGTGCGAGGAAGAGCAACAGTTTGGTTTCAGACATATTAGCTCTAAGAAACCTATTAAGTATACAGGTAAACTCATTAGTTAAGCAGCTGCATATATACCCGGAGTTTAGTGTTTGAGTTCACGCTGAAGATGCCTGGGAGTCATCAGTGTAGACATGGTTTGAAAAGCATGAAATTAGATGAGAGCCCCAAGGAGTGAATATAGACAGAACTGAGCCTTAGAGCACACCAATATTTACATACTTAGGGAAGGGGAAAAAAAAATGGGAAGAGAGGCCAAGAAGGAACAGCCAATAGGTAGGAAGAGAGCCTGGAAGAGTGATATTATAAGGGCTGGGAATTAACCGCTGAAGTTAGCAGCCCAGTGATTACTTGTGACCTTGGCAAGAACAGTTATGGGATAATGATGAGCTGACAAAAGCTGACTGGAGTAGGTCCAAAAAAGCCTGGGATGAGATGGAGTGGAGACAGTGGGTACAGTTAGGTCTTCTGAGGACATACAGCCATACACTGAACCATGCTCTTCACAGGTTAATTAGGAGATCATTGTTTCTCTTAATCTACAGATGAATCCTAGGAAATAGGTACCATTTATTATTTCCATTTACAAATCTAAAAAACAAAGCTCAGAGAAGGGAAATAATTTTTAAGGCCAAAATCTGTGAGTGGCAGGACCAGGACTCTAAACCCAAGTTTGTGTAATTCCAACGCATAAGGCTAGCCACAGTGATGGAGCCTCTCAATCTCCGGGAAGAAGCAGCTGGGACCTAGTCCTATTCCCAAAGATTCCCCAGTTCTTTGACAAGGTTCTATAACTCTAAAGCCAGCCCTTTGGGGACACCAAGGCAGGTCCCCATTTCCTCTGTGAACTTGTCAGTGCTCCTATCAATGAGGTCATCACTGCACTGACCTGAGTTAGGGAGCACAGATCCTCTTGGTCGTCATGTCCACCACCCAGGTGGCTTCTTTACCCCCAGGGCCATCTTTCACCTTAAAGGCAAGAATACCACCGATTTTCTTCACAAACTGCTCTCCTTCCTGGAAAGAAAAACACCAGAGTTATATGAAGTTCATTCCTCTGGCTTTCTCCCCAAATTAAATGTTTAAATAGATACATGACGTGAGCGGCTGGATCAGCATGTAGTTCCCAGGCTCCCTTAGGATCTTTCACCCAGAAAAACCCAAAAGGCATGTGGGCAGCAACTCCTTCATCTGTCAGATCTTCGGATGAAAGTGGCTTTCTGGATACAACCGGTGGAAGGGCAGGGGAATGGGGCAGTGGGTGGCGCAGCAGCACTTTCTATTGAAATAGGCTTCATTTGTCTCAATAATTTCTGGAAGATTCACTCTGGTCTCTCAGAACATAGGAACCCTATCCCCTCTTTTTTTCTAGCAGATAAATTCCCTCACATATATGTTTGGTGTTCCACAATCAGAATTTAAAGATAAGTGGTTTAACTGATTTCCTGGGTTTGTATGAAGAATTATACAAGTAATATCCCATCCATCAACTACTTTTGGATCTTGGGAAATGAGGCTGGAAAAATAACCTCAGATCCATATCTCTGTAGGGTGGTTTCCTTTTTCCTTCCTTCTCCTTCCAACATCACTATCTAAATTTAGAACATACTTATCAGTCCCCCAAAAAACCCATATCCATGAACAGTCACCCTCCACCATTGCCATTCTGTCCTCCTTCTAGCCTCTGGCAACCACTAATCTACTTTCTGTCTTCATTGATTTGCTTATTCTGGATATTTCACACAAATGCAATCAAACATATATATGTTCTTTTGTGACTGGCTTCTTTCACTTAGCATAATGGTTTGAAGGTTCATCCACACTGAAGCATGTACCAGTAATTAATTACTTTTCATGACCAAAGAATATTCCATTGTATGGACACAGTACATTTTGTTTAGCCTTTCATCTTTGATGGCTGTTTCCCCTTTTTAGCTATTATAAATAATACTGCTATGGACTTTTGTGTGTAAGTTTTGACATGGACATAAGCTCTAATTCCTCTAGGGCATATATTTAGAAGTGAAATTTGGATCATAAAGTGATGTTTAACTTTTTGAGGAACTATCAAACTGTTTTCTAAAGTGGTTGCGCCACATTACAATCCTACCAGCAATCAATGAAGGTTCCAGTTTCTCCACATCCTTACCAATATTTGTCTGTCTCTTTTATTTTAGTTATCTTAGTGGGTGTGTAAATCTTTTTCTTCTACATAGATAACACTCCTGAACCTGTCTAGAATCAACCCTGAGTCTTAGGACTTCAAAGATGCTATTATAAAAATATTTAATGCAGGCCTACTTATCTAACAGCCATTGAGGGAAATCTTACAAGTGAATGTTCTGAAATCAACTACCAACATGTCCTAGTTAAATCAAGAAACCAAAATGACTGTCAGATTTTTAAAGTGAAGAAGAGAAATTCTCTTATTTTGGCTTCCCTTAAAAGATCTCACTCAAATTATTTTAAGTTAACATTAAGAAAAACTAATAATGATAATAATCTTTTGGGGGCTATAAAGTTTACAAGCACTTATTTATAAACATTATTTCTTTACTTTTCATGAAACCCTTTAAGTAGTTGGATAGGTATTAATATTCTCCATTCCCACCCAGCTTCATAAACTCAAGTCTCAGTTCACATGCTAAGTCCTCTGGAAAGGCTTTTCTGTCTCTACTGGACACTTTAAGAGCTCTTTGCACATACACCCATGTGCAAGTTTCTTGTTAAAGCAGTTTGTTTTTTTTCTGGGAAAATTTTTTCTTGTCTGCTTTCCCGTTTAACTCTATGTTCCCTGAGAGACAGGGATATATGACAAGTAAAGCAATAAAACCAGAACTCAATCTCAGGTTGGTTTAACTCCAAATCCAATGCTCTTTCTATTTTTTCATACCAAAGGCAAATTAGGTTACATCGATACTTCCAAACTTTAGCCTATAAAAGTAGTTTCTGTCACCATACATAAATTAAAAGAAAGTTCAAAGTCTTTTCCACATTCATTGAAATCCTTTATCCTTCAAGGTTCTGTGGAGGTAATCCAGAAAAGTAGATTAGTAATACTGGTGTGCTGGACCACCCAAAGAACCAGACCTCCTCTGGAAGCCAATGACCCATGAACTTCCAGCTGCACCTATGCTATCTGTTTGCACAATGCCTCAGGAATAGTTATGGCAGACACCAACAAATTAGAGAAGAAGAACACAGCAAAGATTTAGGAATTCTACCTGAATACTTGGAAATTCCTCCCACTTCCTTAAGATGGATGTAGATTAAATTTGCAGTTGCTGTTACTTTTGAAAACCAACAGATCCTCTTAAAAAAATCATATCCTTTGGTCAATAAAACATTTCCATTTGAAGAGGAAATGAGAGGGTAAGGAAAAGGACAAGGAGGACAGAGTTAAAAGTGTAAAGAAACTACACATCTCTTGCGAAACTGGAGATCACGAATACTAAGAAAGTTCTAAGTGCCTCCTTGCTTGAAGAAAAGCACTTCTTTCTGAGTAGCAAAAGGTCAAGGAGTAGGTCCTGTACTAAAACTTAATGGGAACAAAAAATTAAGACAGAATTCAAAGAAGGGCAATGGAGTACTGCTAATGAAGACAAAAGTGGAAATAAAATCTTTGCCAGGCTTCTTTTGTTAAAGCAGAAAATGTATGAATTGACAAAAGATTCCAATACTTGCACTTTCTAGTGCTGCAAACATTTAGGAAACTGACAATCGTGGGAAGGAGAGAAAAAATAAGGGGACAAGGTCCACACAAGAGAGGTTATAGAGGGAGAAGAATTCAAATGGGAGCAAGAGGCATACATTTGCAAATCTAAAAAAGACTGTGAAATAAAAACAACACTGTGTTGTTAATTCTAGTAATGAAGTACTCAATCATTGACATACAGCCATACCAGATACTCTCTAAATTGTTTTTTTGGACATGATAACGTTGAAAAAATGGGACAACCTGGCAGAAGTAACTATTCTATGGGTTACTCTGCAGGCAAATATTGGTGGCATGAAAAAGCTTTTTTCAGGCCTTAGAGAGTCCAATTGCATTTTAATGGACACTTGTAATGAAAGAAATTTAAACAACAATAAGGAGATAAAATTTCCTACTAACACTCATGAATTGTCATTGAGTTTGTAAATTAGTACCCCTTTGTTTGGGTGGATATACTGGCAATTTGTATCAAAAAGCTAGACATACATATCTCACAACCCAACAATTCCCTCTTCTAATTATTTGTGCTAAGCTGATCAGGGCATTAAGTAATTAAAGATAAGTGCAAAAGGAAATTTATTATACCTTTTGTTTTGCAAGATTTAAATACACCCCGATGTTCATCAGAGGAGGCTAGTTAAACAGATTTCTGCTGCTGCTGCTGCTGCTGCTAAGTAGCTTCAGTCGTGTCCAACTCTGTGCGACCCCATAGATGGCAGCCCACCAGGATCCCCCATCCCTGGGATTCTCCAGGCAAGAACACTGGAGTGGGTTGCCATTTCCATCTCCAATGCATGAAAGTAAAAAATGGAAGTGAAGTCGCTCAGTCGTGTCCAACTCCTAGCGACCCCATGGACTGCAGCCTACCAGGCTCCTCTGTCCATGAGGTTTTCCAGGCATGAGCACTGGAGTGGGGTGCCATGGCCTTCTCCAAGTTAAACAGATTATGATACTGATTACGATACCTATATTCAAACGTGTACTTCAGTTCAGTTCAGTTCAGTCTCTCAGTCATGTCTGACTCTTTTCAACCTGATGAACCTCAGCACGCCAGGCCTCCCTGTCCATCACCAACTCCCGGAGTCTACCCAAACCCATGTCCATCAAGTTGGTGATGCCATCCAACCATCTCATCCTCTGTCGTCCCCTTCTCCTCCTGCCCTCAATCTTTCCCAGCATCAGGGTCTTTTCCAATGAGTCAGCTCTTCACATCAGGTGGCCAAAATATTGGAGTTTCAGCTTCGACATCAGTCCTTCCAACAAACACCCCGGACTGATCTCCTATAAGATGGACTGGTTGGATCTCCTTGCAGTCCAAGGGACTCTCAAGTCTTCTCCAACACCACAGTTCAAAAGCATCAGTTCTTCAGTGCTCAGCTTTCTTCACAGTCCAACTCTCACATCCATACATGACTACTGGAAAAACCATAGCCTTGACTAGACACACCTTTGTTGGCAAAGTAATGTCTCTGCTTTTTAATATACTATCTAGGCTGGTCATAGCTTTCCTTCCAAGGAGCAAGCATCTTTTAATTTTATGGCTGCAATCGCCATCTGCAGTGATTTTGGAGCCCCCCAAAATAAAATCTGACAGTATTCCACTGTTTCCCCATCTATTTCCCATGAACTGATGGGACCAGATGCCATGATCTTCGTTTTCTGAATGTTGAGCTTTAGGCCAACTTTTTCACTCTCCTCTTTCACTTTCATCAAGAGGCTCTTTAGCTGCTCTTCCCTTTCTGCCATAAGGGTGGTGTCATCTGCATATCTGAGATTATTGATATTTCTCCTAGCAATCTTGATTCCAGCTTGTGCTTCCTCCAGCCCAGAGTTTCTCATGATGTACTCTGCATAGAAGTTAAATAAGCAGGGTGACAATATACAGCTTTGAGGTACTCCTTTTCCTATTTGGAACCAGTCTGTTGTTCCATGTCCAGTTCTAACTGTTGCTTCTTGACCTGCATACAGGTTTCTCAAGAGGCAGGTCAGGTGGTCAGGTATTCCCATCTCTTTCAGAATTTTCCACAGTTTGTTGTGATCCACAAAGTCAATGGCTTTGACATAGTCAATAAAGCAGACATAGATGTTTTTCTGGAACTCTCTTGCTTTTTCAATGATCCAGAGGATGTTGGCAATTTGATCTCTGGTTCCTCTGCCTTTTCTAAAAGCAACTTGAACATCTGGAAGTTCATGGTTCACGTATGCTGAAGCCTGGCTTGGAGAATTTTAAGCATTACTTTACTACCGTATGAGATGAGTGCAATTGTGCTGTAGTTTGAGCATTCTTTGGCATTGTCTTTCTTCGGGACTATGGGGGTCATTAAAACCAATGGTAAGGTTTTACATTTATGGGCAGGGAATATACTGTGAAGAAATAAAAGCTGATTATAAAACAACAGGTAGACCAATGCAGGTGTATCCTTGCAAGATGGTGGCAGAACAGGTCTGCAAGCTGCTGAGCCAGTGCCTGCCTGCAGGGAACAATCAGCCCTGGCCCTCTCTACCTGAGGAAGACTGGTGATCCTTATGAAAATTCTAAGAATGCAGGATACTTTGTCAAGACACGTCAGTCACATTAGCTATTCAGTACAATCACACCCACAGCACAATCACTTAAGATGTTAAGAAATCTTTTGTGCTACAATAAGGGAGTTTCGAGACAGGCATAATGGTTGTCTTCACGATGCTCCCCTAACATAAGTGAAATGCACACCTTAAATGTTTTGAATCATTTTCTTTATTTCACCCCGCTAGTTAGCTTCATAGGTGGGTAACCGGAATTACATGACTCGCGTAACTGCCTTGTTGGCTGCAAAATTAAAATCAATTATGAAATTCCAAGATGCCTTTAAGTTTGAAACAATGAAATAGATCTCTAATTTTGCCTGAAGAGAACAACTCTCTTTTTGGAGAAAGAGTTACTGTTAGATTGCTTGAGTATGATTATTATCTACCAAGAACTAATTACTGTACATAAACACAGGTCCACATATGTAATATAAATTTAAAAACTCATGTATTGTATGATCCTAGTTATCAGGAAATTGTATGTTCATATACACAGAGAGCTGTCTGAAAGAATATCAGTCACTGTTAACACTTTAGTGAGCTCTTAGTAATGGCATTTCAGGAGATTAAAATTTTTTTTCTTTGTATGTTTCTGTAGAATTCTTTTAATCAGCTCATTTTTAAAACAAGAAAAACAGATTTTAAAACTTTGAGACTCAAGCACACAAAAAATTTATTTTTAAAAGGACTTTTGATATTAGGTACCTTTGCATACACATGTGCTCAGTCCTGCCTGCCTCTGTGACCTTGTGGACCGTAGCCCACCAGGCTCCTCTGTTCATGGGATTATCCAGCTAAGAATATTGGAGTGGGTTGCCATTTCCTCCTCCAGGGGGGGTCTTCCTAACCCAGGGATCAAACTTGCATCTCCTGTTTGGCAGGTGGATTCTTTACCACTGAGTCACATGGGAAGACCCATTAGGCACTTTTAAGGCTCCTTTAATTATTATTCTTTTGAATAGTTCTAGGTAAAATCTTTTTATTCAGAAAGAAATTGCCCCCAAATAAATTAGAATCACTTTACATAATTGAAACCTGGAGATTTATAAATTTCTGAAATACACTCTTACCAGAATTACAAGGAAGCTATAAGAGACACTGAGAAATGTAAAATACACTCAATACTTGACAATATGATATAAATTTTCAACTTATACCACTTCATGGATATACCCAAAATCTATATCTGCTTCTTCTAGCCCAGGGTCCTCCTGGTAGTATTTTACATAAATTTTACTTACATCTTCTGACAATGTGATATAAATTTTCAGTTTGTATCACTTCATGGCAACACCTGAAATCTATATCTGCTTCCTCTAGCCCAGGGCCCTCCTGGTAGTATTTTACATAAATCACATCTTCAAGCTTCTTCTCAATCTCCATCAAGACAAGATCTACCTTAAATTAGTCAACTGCAGAACTGTTTGGAGCAGCCTCAATTTGATGAGCTCTAAAAGAACTGTGGAAAATAATCGATTTCAATCCATGGACTCACACAGGTACTAGGTTTTTTAACACTTATATAGTAAATGTTGTATAAATGTAGTAACTTTCAAAAACCCTGAGAGATGTTGTGACTCTTACCCAAAGGAAACTGGTATTGTCCAAAAAAGCTTAAAAAAAAAATTAAAAACCTGCAAGATTTTCTTCCTATTTTTTCAACAAATACTGGGTGCTTACTAGGCAGTAGGTATTGTCTTAAAAAATATGAAAAACCAACAAACTCACCTGAGTGAAGCCTCTGTGCCAGTGGGGGAGACAACGAATATGCAAAAAAAATGAAGAATATAGTTACTATAAAGAAAATAGAGCAGGTTAAGGGAATATAAAGAAAGCATATTGGTGTGTTGGGTGGATTATTTTAGATAGCCTAGTCAGTCAGATGGGCTTCCTTTGTGGCTCAGCTGGTAAAAAATCTGCCTGCAATGCAGGAGACCTGGGCTTGATCCCTGGGTTGGGAAGATCCCCTGGAGAAGGTACCTAGCAGAGACCCTAGCCCATGGTAAAAGATGACAACCATGACTATCACAAGCTGCACAGGATCAGGTGTCAGATGACTCAAAGATTTGTGAAAGGTGAAGGCACCTTAGGATTTGTAATTCCTCTGAAATAATACAAGCTTGCTGGTAGTGGTTGGCCCAGGATTGGAACAACAAACACCAAATGGATATACTCTTGATGGAGTCAAGAGCCTAGCAGATGCTCAGTAAGCAAAGCCTTTCTTTCCTCTTTCCCTACCCCTTCTCCTTCCTTTTCTCTTTCTCTCTCCCCACATATTCCATCCATTTCTCCCTTCTTTTCCCTTCCCTTCTATCACTTCATACATGTTTAATGACTGCTTGCCACATGCCAAGCCTTGTTTGAGGTACTGGAAGTCTAACAGTGAACAAGTGAGACACAGTCCCTCACTGAGTTTATATTTTTCCAGGAGAAAAAGAAGTAAACACACAAAAATAATTGCAAGTATTAGGAAACAAACAAAAAGAGAAACCTACTCTAGGTAAAGCAGTCAAGGAATGATGTCTCTGAGGAAGTGAATTTAAGCTAAGACCCAATTAACGGAAGAAAAAGAGCTAGCCATTTAAAGAGGAAACTGCAAAGATCCTAAGGTAGAAAACAGTTTGTTATGTTAAAAGAAAGTAAAACAGTACCAGTTACTAGAGTACAGTTAATGGGGGGAGAATGGCATGAAATGAAATTGGAGAACTGGGCAGGGACAAGATCATGCGGGCCAAAGTAGGGAATTCGGGAAGTGGCTGAAATGATTCAACAGGAAAGTGAAATAGTTGCGATTATTCTTACAACAGTGTGCAGTGGCCAGCCTGGGATGCAAGAACTTAGGTGGGGAGAGAGTTATGAGGCTGCTGAAGAGGTCCAGATAGGAAATGGTGGTGGTCTGGACTGCAGTGGAGGCAGTCTGCCAGTGGAGATGAAGAGAAGGAAGTGGATTCAAAATATATTTTGGACATAGGATCCATACGCCTTGCTGCTGGGAATGAGGGAGGTCTAAGGGGGAGGGGAAAGACCAAGGATGATGTAGGTGTTTGGCCTGAATAACTAAGGGGATGGTAGTGCCAAAAGGAAGAATGCAGTGGGAGTGAAGAAAAATCAAAGTTCCATCTCAGGTACAGTCAGCATGTGATGCTTGTGAGACAAGAAGGCAGCAAATGTATTCTCAGCCTGCGTCTTGCATAAAATGAATATGATGTTATAATACAAAGTTAATACATTCAGAAGTGGTCTAAAGGAAAGAAAAGTTTAACTGTAAATTAAATGCACAATTAATTAAAACTGTAAATTAAATTAAATTGGTCACAACTCTTAAATATGACCTCTCCTATTCATTTTCATGGTCCCTGTTGCAGCACTAAACATCTCTTACCCGCACTACTACAACTGTTTGCTGAGGATTCCTGGCCTCCATCACTCAAGTCAAAGTAATACGAGAATGATCTACCTAAAGTGCAATATAATCACATAATCTTTTGCTAAAACTCCTATTTTCAGGATAAATTCCAAACTCCTGAGCACAGCACTGGAAGCCTTTCAAGACTTTGATGCAATCTCCCTCCTGTCACCTGTGTCCTGACCCTGCCCCTCTTCCCGGGCACAACAAAATGATCCACCCTCTGCCCACACAGGACCACCACTCACCAAGTCTCGCATTTGCAAATCTCCACACCTGTGTACAGGCCTGGGATGCCCTTCCTCTACCCTTCTGCTGGACAGTCCTAGTCATCCCAGTTCAAAGTTAGGTTCTTCATACTAATTTCTTCCTCTGGGCTTCTGTAGCATTTTGAAAAAGGTATGTCTGCCTTTCCATATATACTCAGAGGATCATACTTAGGGGCCTAGGCATGAAGCATCTGCTCTATCAGAGTTAGCCAAACAAGAAACTAAGGAAATCCAATTATGTACAATGAGTGCTTAAAACAAATCCTCACTTGAAATTTTATTTGTACCATCAGAGTTATAATTATTTTCCCAACTTTGGCCTTTGAAGTGGGTTATGTTCTATCACTAAAACTATCAAAACTATCTTCAGTACTTCAAGCCAATTTCTTTCAGTCATTAATATATCATCTGGATTTTTTCATTCTTCTGCCTTCTCAGAAACATCAACTGGAGTTTTGTGAACAATTCTATCTCCCAATTATTTAGTCTCCTGAAAATAAAACTATGAGAATTCCATGTTTAAAACAGAATTTATTGCCCTAAATGCATAATCTTCTATTCTGAGCTAATTAGATGGCTATACTAATGTGCTGACTCTGGTAGCTTCTTATTGTTTGGCTTTTACTGAGGGTTTTCAACTCCAAATATGAACTAGATGGAATTCCAGAAGATGATACAGAACAAATGAACCAGATTAAAGTGGAAACAAAATTCAACATCTTTTTATTTGATTCAACTCAATAAACATTTACTCAGCAGGAGGGAGATCTTCAAACACAAGGGGAGAATTAAAGTCTTAGATCTCAAAGATCTGCCAACTTAAAAATTTACAATGTGAAAGCTGCGATTAAATTTATTTGCAGCAAAATGAGGACTGTAGCCTGAGACAGCATTTCAGATAGCTTTGAGAAACTGCTCCAAAGCGGGGGAAGGTCAGTATATATGTGATTTTGGTGAAGGGGAAGTACATGCAGTCAAACACTTATTTTTTTGCAGAGGGTTTCTGCTACTCACGAAGGAGCAGTCATCACCATTAAGAATTTTTATGCTTTTCTAGATATGAGGAGATACAAGAGTTGGGCTCATAAAATTGACTTCTGAAAATACCTAACTATCTGAAGACCTGTTCTGCCAATTTTTCCCAGAGCACAGAATGCTTCATCTCTACTCTCTACCCTGAATTCCTTTCAGGGGGTGTTGAAGATCAGCTGCTGCAGTAGCACGTGATTTAATCCTTGTAGAGGTAGATGGCAAGTGCCCATGACAAATGCCAGTTTGTAGGTTACAGGGCCCCTCATGGTTATAAATTTGACCATGTTTTAGGAGGCATTTCATGACCATTTCATCCCATGATGCTAGAAAGGCTCATTCCTAGGTCTGGTGAAGATTTTGCTAGTAGTCCACTCAATGTGCTAGTATTGGGCTAGGTCTTTTTTAACAATAGTCAAAAGTCTCCAGACCACCTGTCTTACTAATCTATTATGATCCAGGAAAAAAAAAAAAACCCTCATATTGTATCTTCCCACATGTAGAGTTATACTATTACAATCATTGGTCACATATAGAACTATCTATTTTGTCAGAGGCTCAGCCACACATCTGGTAACGCAAGAAACAGTAATCTTGTAAAACAGGCAAATACAAATAACACAGATAGCAGTACTATTGGGTCAGAGGTTCAGACAGTAGAGAGTCTGCCTGCAATGCAGGAGACCCAGGTTCAATCCCTGGGTCAGGAAGATCCCCTGGAGAAGGGAATGGAAACCCACTCCAGTATTCTTGCCTAGAGAATTCCATGGATAAAGGAGCCTGGCAGGATACAGTCCATGGGGTCACAAAGAGTCAGACATGACTGAGTGACTAACACACAACAGCAGTATTAAAGCCATAAGCCAAGAACTCTCATTAGGTGTAGTTCAGTGTATCTCCAGGTCATCTGACTTATTCTGCTCTGTTCCAGGCCTTATCTTTCAGGGAAATGATATATTGGCACTGTTCAAAAGGTTCCCAGCCCAACTTCCTAGTGTTATCAGGCTGGTTATCCTTAGTATAATTTAATTGCTCCCAAGAAAATAGGGACCTTAAAACTTAAATGAGCATATGTATGTATGTGAAGTTGTTCAGTCGTGTCCAACTCTTTGCGACCCCATGGACTGTAGCCTACCAGGCTACTTAGTCTGTGGAATTTTCCAGGCAAGAGTACTGGACTGGGTTGCCATTTCCTTCTCCAGGGGATCTTCCCAACCCAGGGATCAAACCCGGGTCTCCCGCACTGCAGGCAGACGCTTTACCGTCTGAGCCACCAGGAGGCATAGACTGGTGTTAACCTCAGAAATCCATTCCATAATTGTGGCAGGTTTTATTCCTTGGTTGAAATTTTGCTTGTTACTCTGATTAAGCTTGAGTAACTTTGGAGGAAAACAAAACTTTTTTATTTCTTTTTCACCTGTGTTCATCTGTGAGATCTTAGTTCCCCGACTAGGGATAGAGCTCACGATCCCAGCACTGGAAGTGTGGAGTCTTAACAAACGGAACATCAGAGAAGTCCAGAAAATTCATTTTTATGGCCAGGATCAGAGCAAGTATTATTAATTGGCTAGGTGAGGGGATCCCATCTAATAATATCAAGAGTAGCCTGAATAGGACTGAACGTTCTTTCTTCTAAAATAATTTCCTAAGGGCTATTCAATCAGAGCCTTGGAGGAGAGAAATCCAGCACGGTAACACAAAAGTACTAACATAGCTAACTAGCAGCAAACTCAACAACTGTATTGATTTTTAAAATTAGCATATGATCGTGCTCATGATAGGAAAACATTTGATTCATATACAAAGTACCAAGAAGTCAAGAAAAGATAAATGATCATATGAGTCAGGTCCAGGATCTTGGGCTAGCTGTCTACTTCTGATGTCTTCTTCTCATCCTACTGTGAGTGTAGTTTCTCTCCATTTGAGTGCTGTTTTAAGGGGATATTGAGGGTGGCCATCTTCTCTATAGGCTAGTCCAATGTAAGGGTCTTTGCAAGTGGGAATTAATCCAAAAGTTAATTCCCTTCAGTTTCACTGTGCATGAGCTAGTTAAGAGGACCTGATAAGTGTCCTTCCATCTAGGTTGGAGACCATCCTTTACATTCTCTTTTCCAGTATGCACAATCCCTGGTCATAGATTGTGGGGCATCTGACCTTCATTCAAAGATAAATTACCGAGATAAGCTCAGAAAAAATTTAGAGTATCCTTTTAATAATTCAATTAACCTTTATATTAATATAACAACAAGGAACTATCCAGGAAGCGAATCTTAGGAAATACAGACCTCCATTAATAAAACTGGGATTTAACATTCATTGAAACATAATCTTTTTCTCTCTAAAATAACCTTCATATCTACCAAATATAACCAAATTAAGACTAATTTGTTTGCAAAATAAATCTGGTCTCAATAAACTTGACCTGATTTATGATTTGTATAACTCTAATTGATCAAATGGACTACTTTTTGCTTTGCTGAAGCTTTTTTTTTTTTAAACAGCTGAGTATCAACTTATTAAAAAGGTTGATTTAGGCATTGGCAATGGTGACATCTACCTTGACTCCTGACTTAATACTGATGGAAGTGATCTGCTCGACAATCTCAGAAGGACTCTGCAGGTCAATGAGTCACTTATGGATTTTCTTCTGGAATCAATTTCAAGTCTTAGAACCTTCACCACAAGGAGTTTTCCTTATAGTTATTCTCAGAGTCTTGGTAGGCATCCGAACAGGTCCTTTCACTTTGAGACTCTTTTCCTTTGCACCGCAAACCAGCACATGGCTTCTCCATAGACCTCACATTGTGGCTGGTGAAGGTGATCCTAATCTGGTGAATGGCCACCTCTGGCTCCGTGAGAGTCTTGCTGGTATCTTTGAAGGCCATGGCAGCAGCATGGCTTCCTGACCGACTTGTTCTTCGGGGAGAGTGAACAGCGGTGAGGCAGGAGCAGGCGGCATGGGGCTCTAATTTATCTGATGAGGCTGCTGGGAACCCAAGAGTTTCCAGTCTCTGGAGGGAGCAGATAGAGAGAAAAGATAAATGTTTAAATTCTGCTTACAAAGGTATAATTTACCAAATTGCTGTAAGTCATAATTATTTTGAGGGGAAGATTTTCCTTTTACCTGGAAAATATATATTCAAGCCAGTAATGTTTCAGATATAAACCATAAAAATTATAAGCATATTCACCAGTTCACCAAGTCCTATGTTACTAATCCTTTTTGCTAACAGTTTTATGAAGTCATCAGGTTTTCCACTAGAATTCTTTAATTTCTTACCCAGTTCAGCATTATGGTCTGAAAATCAGAACACTCCAATTATCCAGAAGTCCATTTTATACATCTTCTTATAAACGGAGCATTTTTGCAAAGTATTAGAATAAAACCATAATTGTCTATAATGATAAAAAACTTAAGAAGGCACATTTAAAATCTGATTATGATGCAGTTGACAAAGAAACTTGGTTACTACTGTGACATATAACACTTTAAGATAATGACTAGATTTATGACTGACAACATTTTACTAGGACATATTCAAGCTTAGGGAATTTCATAAAATTTATAGAATATCTATATTAGTAATATCCATCATACAAAATAACCTAAGAAGATGTATTACTCATTTGCTAATACTTCTCATATAATTGAACATATCAAATGAACCTAATTAGTTGAATATCTCTCTTTGGGATGTTTCAGGGAGCTTCTGAAGCATCCTAAAGTTGACTAGACATCAAAAGGACTTCATTAGAATTTGATATAGGAAGTTTTGTCAATAAATATCAAGAGGATTTAGAACACTCAGATAGACAGGATCACAGGTCACTGTGAAACAATAGCTACTCACTTAATCAAAGTAACAGTAGCAAATACAGAACAGATCACTTAAAAGCAGGGAAACTTAAAATCTGTTATCAAAGGCAGTTCAGCATCTTAAGAAAACTTGTTTTCTTAGCAGAGAGAAAATGCTGGATTCAAGTTTTTCACCAACTTACTTTTAAAATTCATTTACTCAATTAAATTTATTTTAAACTTAGTCAATCCTGATCATACACAAAACTTTTCTCAGGGTCTACTTTCCGCAAACCTTTTATCACTTTCTGTATCCATCAGTATCACTGTATCACTTTCTCTATCCATCCAGAGATAGCCAGCTCTAAGTCAGACCTACCTCCTTTTCCCTTATGCTACAGTCCACACGCGCTGATGTGTGCTTTCGCTCAGCTCAGTCCTGTCTCTTTGTGATCTTTTTGGAGTGTACCCAGCCAGGCTACTCTGTCTATGGGATTTTTCAAGCAAGATACTGGAGTGAGTTGCCATTACCTCCTCCAGGAGAATCTTCCCAACCCAGGGATCAAACCCCCATCTCCTGTGTCTCCTGCAATGCAGGCAGATTCTTCACCCATTGAGCCACCAGGGTTGGTTACCTCCTTTTCCCTTAATAAAATGCAATTCCATTCCTCATACCTTCTTTACTAAAAACATTCTACTTTCCTACTGTATACTGAAATGTTACCTTTATTATTTTTGTCAGCTTTAATTACATGTTTAAATTAGAGGTCTCAGCTCTTAAAACCTTGATTTCTTATGAAACTGAAGGTGTAAGCAACTATGAATTGTTCTTTACATTAGTATTATTTAGGTTGGTGAGCATAAATACCAGTAATAATTTCTTAAAACATTTGCTTTCTTATAAAGAGCATAACACCAAGAATTTTCATTAATAATCATCCTCAATGCCTTTAGTTTCTCTGCAAAAGGATGCCAGTGTTCAGTAATTGATGTTTCAGTACCTTATTTTATGTGGGAATGACCTAGCTATTCAACAAATCTCCATCACTTAATTTAGCACCTAAATTTCAAGTTACCAGAATCTAGAGAGACTATTTTAGATAGACATTCCAAAAGCATAATTATTTTTAATAGAGTTTATCTAAATGCTCTTATCTCATTTACATTTTCTTTCCTTAAAAGTTTCTTTACATCAAGTTACTTCCTTTGCTGACAAGTTTGCTATGAATACAAGAAGATTCTATTTGACTTTTATCAAACCTAGGCACAATCTAAGTATTATGCTTAATGGTGATGATTCTAAAGTCATGTCTATATTAATTAGATCAACAAACTTAAACATTAATACCAGATATTAGTTTATTAACAATACTATTTCCCAGTTCATGTGAACCTGAAATTAACTCTGGCCAATTACCTCCTATACTTTTCAGAATTTATCCAAGGACTTAATTTCCTTTAATCCAGTTAAGTAGAGCTCATTGACAATGAATTTGATAATATCATCCAAAGGTAAAAGCAAAGATAATGTACACATAAACAAACATACAGACACAACAAGAGATCTCATAGCTAGCTTCATTTCCTAAACTTAGTTATGAATCAGATATCACAGTGTCAATATACCCAATATAAAACTCACTAGCTACAAGTAGCAGATGGAATAAGCTAAATTTTAAAAAGAATTTTTTTTCTGTCCTTTTTTTTCGCCCTTCAATCAGATCCTGAGAGCTCTGGTCTAAAGACACAGGGAGGGAAAATCAAGTTCTCCTATTAGGACTTATTCCCTCAGGGCCAGAATTCTGAAGAGATTATTTTTTTTCCTTCAAACTAGCTTTCTTTAGGGGTTGGGAATTAAAGAGATCAGTTAACCTTCAACTGGCATTGTGTATTTAATTGGCACAATTGAACACTCTTAATTTTCACAGAAGGGCTTCTATTTTCATAGATACCCCCTTTTATTTCTTTTTTATGGTCTTGAAAATTTGGTTAGCCAGTAACAAAGGTGTTTGTATGTAATTCGGGCCAATCTAGATTGTGTCTTTTAACAAGACTAGCTAATTCCTCATCAAAGCCTTTTAAAATGGTGAAGTTAAGCAAAAGATCATTTTTTTGGTTAGAGAATTATTCGGGTGTTAAGCCAGAATACTGCTTAAATTTTTTTCAAACCTTTCATAATAGTCCAGAATTAATTCATCCCATCTTTGCTTGCACTGTTGAGTCTTTGTCCTATCAATAGGTTTGGGGGAAAGTTCTGGAATAAGTTTGTGTAATTTCTGAGCTAATTCCTTGCATTCAGTGTGAGCCTTTGATTCAAAATCCATTAAGGGTCTGTTCCCATTCTGCTTTCTTTATCCACTCCTTGCTTTGCCTTAGAAACTAATAGCTGTGTTAATTGGTATAGATCTGAAAACCTGGGCTCATGGGTCTGGATATTTAACTCAAACTCCTTAGCTAATCCCAATGGATCCTGACTTGAATTGGGGAATTCCTTAGCCAAGACTCTATATTTTACTTGGGTCCAGGCTGTGTTTCTAAGCACCAAGGACAATTCACCTCTCCCTGTAATAGGTTTCTCCTTAAAGGGAATCACAAACACTTCTGATTCATTTTTAATTTTCTTTACTGGGGAAGAAGGAGCAGCAGGGAGCAGAAGAGTTGGAAGAGAAAAGGAGATAGCATCTTGGCCAGGCAGTCTGGATAGAAGAGGATACTGGCAGAGCAGAGCGGGGAGACAGAGGCCGAGGCAGAGTGCTGCCAGGATTTGCGCTAGCTAAACCTGCCACTAACACCCCAGCCAGATCCATGTACAGCATGCACAGAGCTCATGTTTGCAAGTACTTAATTAGGAAAACTATACTAAAGGAGATATCAATCTACAATGGCCAAATTGGGGTTCTTCTGATATTTCAAAACTGCTATTTTTGTGTGCACTGTTAGAAAAACCCAGTGGTAAGGTCAAACAGACCGAAAGGAATGCTTATTTTGATTGGAATCTGGAAGCTTATAAATTATAAAAGGCTGCTACATTCTGTCTCTGGACTTGGGCAGAACTTAGAGCCTTGGCTAAGGAATTTCCCAATTAGTGTTGAAAGTTACAACAAGGTTAAAGAGAATGAAGATGGAAAATGAAAACAAAAACATATCATAATCAGACCATTGGTGGTCTTACCTGATCTCAGTGGTGAGATGGGAAACTAAAGACATTTCACAGTAGAAACAGAAGTGGCTCAGTATAAAAGGCTCACCATGAAAACAGAAAAAAAAAAAAAGTAATTAAGGTAGGGAGAAAAACAGAGCTTTAGAACAGGGAAGATGTGAAGATCTGAACATGCTTGTTGACAGAGGGAAAGGAGTCAATAGAAAGGCAACAAGGAAGAGTGAAACGAAGGAGGGAGTACTTATTATTTGGAACAAAGTTACAGAAAATGAAGGAAACAAAAGGAAGCAAAGAAAAGCTGTGCCTTGGAAAGGAAAAGGGGCTTTTTCCTTCTGTAAAATGATGAGCACTTCTCTGAGAGAAGAGTAAGGAGGTCGAGGGATCCTGAAAAGTCTTGGAAAAGATAAGTGTTTGGAAATTTGAGGAGCACAGGCATTTGACAAGGGCAGGAAGTAAATCAGCAAGAGGTGAATAGAAAGGAGTCTAGCGGGAGTCTAGCAGCAGTGAGGGCTTAGCTGGATTCATAAACATAAATCTGCAGAGATACACTCAGCATATTTGAGGACTTTGTCCAAACAACTTCAGAAGCCTGGGACACTATGGGGAGAAAATAAGTTGTGGGAAAGGAAACCAAAAATGACTTGCCTAAATTACAATTACTCAGGTTGGCAAGGCTGAGACAAGTGTCCGGCCAGCCCTGGCTTCTGGTTCAACATTCTCTTTTGACTATGCTGCCTCCTTTTTGAATAAAATTTTCCTAAGGCTGGTTAAGTTTGTAAGTTAATTGTCATCTTCAAAGTTTTAAAGCCATGCTATTAAAGCAAGGTAATGAGATACTCGTTCTTTTTAGAACTAAGACAAAATTAGGACTTTTTTTTTTTAACATGTACAACGTCATTGGTTGTGAAAAATCAGAGTTCATTGCCAGACAAAACCTAGAATGCCACTTACCTGGCAACTTCAGGAAAGCCCATCTTGTACAGCATGACAACGGGTGGCTCCTCCAATGCCAGTGTTATGCTGCAGAGCACCTCTGCACCGGGAACTTGCCTTTTTCCGGCTTCCCCTTTCAGCTGCCAGCAGAGTTCAGCACACTGAGCCAGACCTAACATATCGAACACAGAACAGTCAGAGTCCCTTGGTTTAGAAATTGCCCCTACCAGCTTTCTCAAGCAAGACAAGGGCTGACATTTCAGTTGTGACTTTTAACTAACCCAGTTTATTCGCTCAAGACTATGATTGCCTAATAACTTCTCTTAAAACCCTGGAAGATTTTTGCAGCTAGCTAATTTTTCTCCCTGAGTAATCTCTTTATTTAGACAATATTCAGGCTTAAGAAATTCCATGTGTTGTTGCTGTTGTTATTTCGTTGCTCAGTCACGTCCGACTCTTAGCGATCCCATGGACTGCAGCACGCCAGGCTTCCCTGTCCTTGCCCATTTCCCAGAGCTTGCTCAAACTCATGTCCACTGAGCCAGTGATGCCACCCAACCACCTCATCCTCTGTCAGCCCCTTCTCTCTGGCCTTCAATCTTTCCCAGCATCAGGGTCTTTTCAGATGAGTCAGTTCTTCACATCAGGTGGCCAAAGTATTGGAGCTTCAGCTTCAGCATCAGTCCTTCCAATGAATATTCAGGATTGATTGCTTTTATGATTGACTGGTTTGATCTCCTTGCAGTCCAAGGGACTCTCAAGAATCTTCTCCAACACCACAGTTCAAAAGCATCAATTCTTCGGTGTTCAGCCTTCTTTATGGTCCAGCTCTCACATCGACACATGACTAATGGAAAAGCCATAACTTTGCCTATACAGACCTTTGTCAGCAAGATAATGTCTTTGCTTTTTAATATGCTGTCTAGGTTGGTCATAGCTTTTCTTCCAAAGAGCAAGCGTCTTTTAATTTCATGGCTATAGTCACCATCGGCAGTGATTTTGGAGCCCACAAAAATTAAGTCTGTCACTATTCCCATTGTTTCCCAATCTATTTGCCATGAAATGATGGGACCAAATGCCATGATCTTTTGTTTTTTGAATGTTGAGTTTTAAGCCAGCATTTACACTCTCCTCTTTCACTCTCATCAAGAGGCTCTCTAGTTTCTCTTAGCTTTCTGCCATAAGGGTGGTGTCATCTGCACATCTGAGGTTATTGATATTTCTCCCATGGCATCTGGTCCCATCACTTCATGGGAAATAGATGGGGAAACAGTAGAAACAGTGTCAGACTTTATTTTGGGGGGCCCCAAAATCACTGTAGATGGTGACTGCAGCCATGAAATTAAAAGATGTTTACTCCTTGGAAGAAAAGTTATGACCAACCTAGATAGTATATTCAAAAGCAGAGACATTATTTTACTGACTAAGGTCCGTCTAGTCAAGGCTATGGTTTTTCCTGTGGTCATGTATGGATGTGAGAGTTGGACTGTGAAGAAGGCTGAGAGCCGAAGAATTGATGCTTTTGAACTGTGGTGTTGGAGAAGACTCTTGGAGTCCCTTGGACTGCAAGGAGATCCAACCAGTCCATTCTGCAGGAGATCAACCCTGGGATTTCTTTGGAAGGAATGATGCTAAAGCTGAAACTCCAGTACTTTGGCCACCTCATGCGAAGAGTTGACTCATTGGAAAAGACTCTGATGCTGGGAGGGATTGGGGACAGGAGGAGAAGGGGACGACCAAGGATGAGATGGCTGGATGGCATCACAGACTCGATGGACGTGAGTTTGAGTGAACTCCAGGAGATGGGGTCGCAAAGAGTCGGACACGATTGAGTGACTGAACTGAACTGAACTGAACTAAATTTTGATTCCAGCTCTGCTTCATCTAGCGGGCATTTTGCATGATGTACTCTGCATATAAGTTAAATAAGCATGGTGACAATATACAGCCTTGTCATACTCCTTTCCCGGTTTAGAACCAGTCCATTTTTCCACATCTGGTTCTAACTGTTGCTTCTTGAACTGCATACACATTTCTCAGGATGCAGGTAAGGTGATCTGGTATTCCCATCTCTTTAAGAATTTTCCACAGTTTGTTGTGATCCACACAAAGGCTTCAGCATCTTCAATGAAGCAGGAGTAGATGTTTTTCTGGAATTCTCTTCTTTTTCTATGATCCAGTGGATGTTTGCAATTTGATCTCTGGTTCCTCTGTCTTTTCCAAATCCAGCTTGAACATCTGGAAGTTCTTGCTCCATGTACTGTTAAAGCCTAGCTTGGAGAATTTTGAGCATTATTTTGCTAGCATGTGAGATGAGTGCAATTGTGTGGTAGTTTGAACAATCTTTGGCATTGCCTTTCTTTGGGATTGGAGTGAAAATTGGCCTTTTCCTGTCCTGTGGCTGCTGCTGAGTTTTTCAAATTTGCTGGCACATTGAGTGCAGCACTTTCACAGCATCATCTTTTAGGATTTGAAATAGCTCAGCTGGAATTTCATCACCTCCACTAGCTTGTAGTGATGCTTTCTAAGGCCCACTTGACTTCTCACTCCAAGATGTCTGGCTCTAGGTGAGTGATCACACCATCATGGTAATCTAAGTCACTGAGATCACTTTGTATAGTTCTGTGTATTCTTGCCACCTCTTCTGCTTCTGTTAGGTCCATACCATTTCTGGGAATTCCCTGTACTCTTTAAATTTATCCAACCTGTTTTGGCAATATTGAAAGAGAAAACACTGAATATACAGTTCTCTGGCTGAGGCAAAATGGCATGAAAATAGTTTAATTTTACCATTTTTAACATATCAAAAGAATATAATCTAGGATTTGGGGTTGATTTTCCCTAAAAAATTCAGCTCCTATGGGGAATTTTCCTATTATTCTCCTCAAAAAGTTCCTAGAAAGAATGAATTATTTTCCAGACCTATTTGCAGCTATTTACAACAATAGCACTAGATTCACAAAAATAGCATTTTGTCCTCTGGATAATAAAGTCAGACATCTTTAGAGTTGGAGAGAACTTAATAATATTGAAACCAAACCCCCTAAAATGGCGTTCCCTTACCAAGTTTATGATTAATTTCTCTATCTAAAACACTATTCCTTTACTTGTCTCCTCTGACCTCAATCCCTTTCTTGACCCCTCAATCTATGCTAACTGAACACTAATTAAAGTCAGATGACTAAGATTGCTATTGTTGATAACATCTTTACTGCACTAAAATTGCTATTGTAGATACCATCATTAACATACAAACTCAGACTGTTTTTCCAGGCAAGATGAGCTCACAGACCCCCAAGCCACGGACCACCAGCCCCGAGAATCATAAACCAGACACATTCTTATTCCCAAAACCGTGATTAAGAAATGTCACAAGACAATAATGACTTCCAGTTTCTCTGTTCTTCTCCTTCAAGACATCCCTAACTCAAAGACCAAGATGGATCAGAGGTTTGTCTCCACTTCCTTTCTTGTTGTTCAGTCTCTAAGTCATGTCCAACTCTGCAAACCCATGAACTGCAACATGCCAGGTCTCCTTATCCTTCACTGTCTCCTGGAGCTTGCTCAAACTCATGTCCATTGAGTCAGTGATGCCATCCAACCAACTCATCCTCTGTCAGCCCCTTCTCCTCCTGCCCTCAATCCTTCCCAGCATCAGGGTCTTTTCCAATGAGTCAGCTCTTTGCATCAGGTGGCCAAAATTTCGGAGCTTTAGCTTCAGCATCACTCCTTCCAATGAATATTCAGGGATGATTTCCTTTAGGTTTGACTGGTTTGATCTCCTTGCTCTCCTCCCAAGGGTCTTCCCCAGCACCACAATTTGAAAGCATCAATTCTTCAATGATCAGCCTTCTTCTCGGTCCAATTCTCACATCTGTACATGACTACATAGCTCTGACTATACAGACCTTTATGGCAAAGTATTGTCTCTGCTTTTTAATACACCATCTAGGTTTGTCATAGCTTTTCTTCCAAGGAGCAAGTGACTTTTAATTTCCTGGCTGCAGTCACGGTCCAGAGTGATTTTGGAGCCCAAGAAAATAAAATCTGCCACTGTTTCCAGTTTTTTCCCATCTATTTGGAGTCCAAGAAAATAAAATCTGTCACCGTTTCCATTTCCCCCCACATCTTCCCCATGAAGTGATGGGACTGGATGCCATGATCTTAGTTTTTTGAATGTTGAGTTTTAAGCCAGCTTTTTCACTCTTCTTTCACCTTCATCAAGAGGCACTTTAGTTCCTCTTTGCTTTCTGACATTAGAGGCGTGTCATCTGCATATCTGAGGCTGTTGATATTTCTCCCAACAACCTTGATTCCAGCTTGTGAGTCACCCAGCCCAGCATTTTGCATGATGTTGAATAATCAGGGTGACAATATACAACCTATAACTGCATATAAGTTAAATAATCAGGATAACAATATATAGCCTCGATGTACTCCTTTCCCTTATCTGGAACCAGTCTGTTGTTCCATAGCCAGTTCAAACTGTTGCTTATTGACCTGTATACAGGTTTCTCAGGAGGCAAATGATCTGGTATTCCAATCTCTTTAAGAATTTTCCACAGTTTGTTGTGATCCACACAGTCAAATGTTTTCACGTAGTCAATGAAGCAGTATATTTTTGTTTGAACTCCCTTGTTTTTTCTATGATCCAACAGATGTTTGTAATTTGATCTCTGTTCCTCCGCCTTTTCTAAATTCAGCTTGTACATCTGGAATTCCTCGGCTCACAAACTGTTCTAGCTTGAAAGATTTTGGTGCCCTGCAAATAAACCTTTTCTTTATTGCAAACAGGCTTCTCTGTTGGCTCAGCTGGTAAAGAATCCACCTGCAATGTGAGAGGTGCAAGAGATGCAGGTTTGATACCTGGGTGGAAAGATCCCCTGGAGAAGGAAATAGCAACCCACCCCAGTATTCTTTCCTGAAAATCCCATGGACAGAGGAGCCTGGCGGGCTACAGTCCAAAGAGTCACAAAGAGTCAGGCATGACTGAGTGACTGGGCAAGCACGTTGTTGCAGACACTCACTATCAGAGTTTGGCTTTCTGTGCCAAGTCATGGGCACAGGAGCCCTTGTTAGTTACAAAGTTAGCAATGAGTACCTAAGATTAAGCAATTTGTGAATGGTCACAAAGTAGCCTAATTCCAGAGTTTAGATTAGAATTCAAGACTCCTGATTTACATTTGTTTTTATACCACACCAGCTATTCAAGGATAGCTAGGTTAAGAATGTTCTATCAGGATAGACTAGTTTCATTGTTCTGGTGTTCTTCTACCCACACTCCAATCACAGTCTGATTCCTGAGGACCTTTGATAGTTTTCTATAGAACCCTAACATTCTCAAGAAATTTAACTGCCAGTTCTCACTTCTAAGCAATTGTCTACATATTTTCACAGAATATATATTTTAAACACTATTTTTAAATATGCAATTCTACATCTTGTAATGATTTTTTAAACTGTGAACATTATTAATATTAAAGTTAAAGTGAATAATTCAACTAATATATCCAAACTTTGGGGCAATCAGTTTTACGTGAAATCTGCCAAATAAAAAGCTTAAATATTTATGAATATGTAAGAACAAAAACAGTATTCAAACTGGTTTTATGTATACATAGGTGGGAAATAGGCCTAGTTCTCTTCCCAAAAGAATAAATATACATAGTTTACAAATATTTGAGAAAAATACTTAGCTTCGTCTTGATCAGATAGAAAGATACCATTTTAACCAATCTCATTAGTCGGGATGTTTAAAAATGGAACTAATCAACACTAGAGAAACTATGGCAAGACAGCCACACTCATATAGTAAGGGTAAAAGTTTAAACTGATACAACCTTTATGAAAGCAATATACATAATTATTAACAGCATTTAAAATGCTTTGGAAACAATTCTATGGAAATAATCAAGCACAGGGAAAGTCTTACACACAAAGCTATCTGTTCATCACATTCTTAGAACAGTGAAAAGCTAGATAATCGACAAGTGAAATAACTGGGGAATAGTTACGTAAAGTGTGATCTATCCATACAATAAAGTACTATGTTCCTATTTTAAATGTCTACAAAAATTTCAATAATATAGGAAAATGCTTATGATATAATCAGTAAAAAATGCAAGGAACCAATTAGATATTCATCTACCCATTCATCCAACAAACATTTACAGAATGCCCCTTACGTGCTGACACTGCTCAAGGCTCAGAAGATCTAGTAAATAAGATAGGTATATAAAGGAAGACTGGAGAAGGAAATGGCAACCCACTCCACTACTCTTGCCTAGAAAATTCCATGGATGGAAGAGCCTGGTGGGCTACAGTCCATGGGGTCGCAAAGAGTCAGACACGACTGGGCAACTTCCCTTACAAAGGAACACAGCCTGCTTAAGGAATAGAAAGTTAAGTGAACCAGGCTAGAGAGTGCTCTAGATAACCACTGAGAGCGAGAGAGAAGGTGGTGGAGAGGGAGAGCGAGTGAGGGGGAGGGAGGGAGCACAGGCACGTGAATGTACTGAAAGCACCAAATTTTGCCGCAATCTCAGTCACACCATACCACTGATCCTGTAGCAGATGTGACGCACTGTGTTAAATCTCTGCCTAAGATTTGTTTAACTCACAAATGTGGCAAAAAAAAAAAAAAAAAAGAAGAGAGGGAGGAAATAAAGATTCATGTCAACTTATTTATTTGCTTTTGATGACTGACAGTGAGAAAACACACTGATTATACGAGCTTTCTGGTTATGTGCTTTCAGAATAAACCGGTATTTCTTGTATTTCTATAATCTAAATCTGTAAAGGGTAGAAGTCAAAAGTTAGCTTTAGAAATCCACTTGCCAAGAAGGCACAGCAGACAGTTATGAAAGCATTTATGTGAGCAACGTTTTTTTTGTTTTAATTTCTTTTCTTGAGGGAACCCTCTTACACTGTTGGTGGGAACGCGAACTAGTACAGCCACTATCAAGAACAGTGTGACTGCTGCTGCTGCTGCTAAGTCGCTTCAGTCGTGTCAGACTCTGTGCGACCCCATAGACGGCAGCCCACCAGGCTCCACTGTCCCTGGGATTCTCCAGGCAAGAACACTGGAGTGGGTTGCCATTTCCTTCTCCAATGCATGAAAGTGAAAAGTGAAAGTGAAGTTGCTCAGTCATGTCCGACTCTTAGTGACCCCATGGACTGCAGCCCACCAGGCTCCTCGGTCCATGAGATTTTCCAGGCAAGAGTACTGGAGTGGGGTGCCATGCCTTCCCCAAACAATGTGGAGATTCCTTTAAAAACTGGAACTAGAACTGCCATACGACCCAGCAATCCCACTGCTGGGCATATACACTAAGGAAACCAAAATTGAAAGAGACACGTGTACCCCAGTGTTCACTGCAGCACTTTTTACAATAGCCTAGACATGGAAGCAACCTAGATGTCCACTGGCAGACGAATGGATAAGAAAGTTGTGGTACATATACACAATGGGATGTTACCCAGCTATTAAAATGAATGCATTTGAATCAGTTCTAATGAGGTAGATGAAACTGGAGCCTATTGTACAGAGTAAAGTAAGTCAGAAAGAAAAACACCAATATAGTATATCAGTGCATATATATGGAATTTAGAAAGATGGTAACAACGACCCTATGTGCAAGACAGCAAAAGAAACACAGATATAAAGAACAGATTTCAGACTCTGTGGGAGAAGCCAAGGGTGGGATGACATGAGAGAATAGCACTGAAACATGTATGTTGCCATATGTGAAATAGATGGCCAGTCCACATTTGACGCCTGAAACAGGGCACTCAGAGCCATTGCACTGGGACAGCCAGAGGGATGGGGTGGGGAGGGGGGTGGAATGGGGGTGGGGACAGGGGGACACATGTACACCCATGGCCGATTCGTGTCAATGTATGGCAAAAGCCACCGCAACATTGTAATGTAATTAGCCTCCAACTAAAACAAATTAATTTAAAATTTTTTCCTTTCTTGGATAACTTCTAGCACTGAAGCAAAAACCATACTTCTCTCCTTAGAAAAAAATAAACTCTCAAACATGAGCATGATATATTTATAAACTGTGGATGGGCACAGGAATAGCAATCTTGTCTAGGTAGTATATTTAAACAGTAACGTCCTTCTTAAAGTCTCTTATGAAGGAAAAATAATTTTAACCTTGTTACCTCATTTTATTACCATCTTACTAGAAAAATTTCCTAACAAGATGTTGGTCAATCTTTTTATATAAAAACAATTAGCCTAGAACTCAGCTTCACAGGTATAGAGTCTGGTTACTACTAAAAATAAACTATTCACACATGTGTCAAACACTCCTCTAAGTATTGAAGATATAAAGAATTCACAGTGGAATATGAAGTGCTAATAAAGATAAGTACTAAGTGCTATGGAAATCCACAGATCTTAAGATATTATCTGAACTCTTTTCTTCCTCCTGCTTCCTCGAACCCATAACTCTTTCTATACCATTAAGACAACAAAGTACAAAAAAGTGACAATTCAGCTTTAGTCAAATTAGACTTCTAAAGGCCTTAGCATAAACAACATAAAAGAGCATGCTTTTCTATTGTTGGAGAATAGTTTTTTGAGAAAGCAAAGATTAGTTGAGCTTAAAGGGGAAAAATTTTTAATGAACTCAACATACACTGAAAAATGCATATTTACGTAAGAGCAGTTTTTCCTTCCAAAAGTTATAAAATTATCAACCTAGAATTCTACCAAATGTAAAATATATTTCAAGAACAAAAGTAACATAAGGATATTTTCAGACAAAATAAGATGAAAGAAGTCATCACTATACTACAACACCCACACTATAAATGTCAAAGGAAATCCTCTGGGCAGTAAGAAAATGATAGCAGCTGGAAACACAAATGTACACAAAGGAATAAAGTGGTAACCACAGTGGCCTTAAACAGATAAGGCTTTCTTACTGTTTAATCTCTTTAAGAGATAATCAGTTAACCAAAAACAATAATTTCTTGTGAGGTTTATAACATGTATGAAAGAAAAATTCACAGCTACCGTGTTATAAGGCCTGGGCAGGAGAAATGGAAGTATGCTGTCGTAATATTCTTTTACTATTAGCAACCTGGTATAATAACACTTGAAGACAAGTTATGATAATAAAGTGGAAAAATAAAAAATAATCCAAGAGTGGGCTGAAAAAAAGACAAATGGGAATATAGTACAGCTGGGACAGAACACAAACAGCCATACTAATAACCACATCAAATGTAAATAGTCCAAACACTCCAATCAAAGGCAGAGACTGTCAGTTTGGAGGCAAAAAACAAGACCAGTTGGGTCTTGGTGTCCATGCACTTTAATATAAAATCACAAATAAATAAAACTAAGAAGACAGAAAAAGATATATCATGTTAGCACTAGTTAAAATCTGAAAGCTGGAATAGCCATATTAAATCAACCAAAGTAGATTCCAGAGCAAAGAAGGCCATTTTGTGAAGATGAAGGAGAAAATGTAAAATTGTCTTGATTAACAGATGACATGATTGTCAGTTCAGAAAACATGATGAAGTTTTTAAACACCTACTAGAGTTATAACTGAGTTTTAGCATGGCTATAAGATGAATATACAATAATTGATTATATTTCTACATACAAGCAATAAAAACTTGAAACTGAAAAAATGCCATCCACAATAGCATCAAAAATATGAAATACTTAGGGATAAATCTGACAAAAGATGAGCAAGACCTGTACAATGAAAACTAAGAAAGCTGAGTGCTGAAAAATTGATGCTTTTGAACTGTGGTGTTGGAGAAGAGTCTTGAGACTCTTGAACTGCAAGGAGATCCAACTAGTCCATCCTAAAGGAGATCAGCCCTGGGTCTTCATTGAAAGGACTGATGTTGAAGCTGAAACTCTAACACTTTGGCCGCCTGATGTGAAGAGCTGACTCATTTGAAAAGATCTTGATTCTGGGAAAGATTGAGGGCAAGAGGAGAAAGGGATGACAAAGGATGAGATGGTTGGATGGCATCACTGACTCAATGGACTTGGGTCTGGGTAGACTCCAGCAGTTGGTGATGGACAGGGAGGCCTGACATGCTGTGGTTCATGGGGTCACAAAGAGTTGGACACAACTGAGTGAATGAACTGAACTGAACTGAAATAAATGGAGTTTATGAGTCAGAAAATCCACTACTGTTTGAATCTCAATTCCCCCTGTCCCCCAAAATAATCTTCTATAAGAAAATCCAGCTGGGATTTTTATTAGGACCCCAGTTGGATTTTCTTATAGAAATCAACAAGCTGGTTCTAAAATTTCTATGGAAATGTAAAGGAACTAGACTAGCCAAACAGTTTTGAAAAAGAAGACATTTGGAGGGCTAAAGCTATCTAATTTCAACAACTATTATAAAGGCACAGTAATCAAAAGAGTATGGTACTCATTTAAATACAAACAGATTAACTGGACAAAAAAGAGAGACCTGAAATAATGCCCACATATTTATGAACAGCTGATTTTTGACAAAGGCAATGCAATGTATTAAGTATAGAGTTTCTAATAAACAGCACTTCAACAACTGAAAATTCATACATAAAAATGAACTTGCATTCATACTTTGTGATATACATTCAAAGTGAGTCACAGATCTAAATGTAAGGCTTAAAATATAAGACATGTAGGAAAAAAATCTTTGTGACTCAGGGTTAGACAAAGATTTCTTAGACAGGGCTTAACCAAAATTAAAAACATTTGCTCTTAAGACACTAGTAAGAGCATGAAAAAAAAAATCACACTCTAGGAAAAAAATCTTTGCAAAGCATATATTTTATAAAGAACTTGTATACAGGACATATGAAGAACTCTCAGAGCTCAACCAAAAGAGAAACAAATTTTGCCCCCAAAATAGGAAAAGGGTTTTAATAGATACTCCACAGAAAAAGATATACATAAGGCAAATAAGCACACAAAAAACTGTTTCAAATCATTAGTGAGTAGGAAAATGCAAATTAAAACCACAAGATGCCACAACATACTGATTAGAATGGCTAAAACTTTTAAAGCTGACCATCCCAAGTGCTGATAAGGGTGTGGAGGAACTAGAACTCTCATACACTGCTGCTGCAAACATAAAATGGTATGACCACTTTGGAAATCAGTTTCTTAAAAGTTAAACCCACAACTGGCATATGATCCAGTCATTCCACTTCTAAGTATCTATTCAAAAGAAAACATAATATGTGTTCATACAAAGATTTATACAGGAACATTCACGGTAGCATTATCTGTAACAGACAAAAACTAGAAACAACCCAAATGTCCACCAACAATAAACATGACACACACATTCAATGTAATACCATTCAGCAATAAAAAGGAATGAAGTATTGATACATACAAACACATGGATGAATCTTAGGCAGACAAAGAGAAAGATAATTTCTGTAGGATTCCATTTGTACAAAACTCCAGAAATGCAAATTAATCTATAGTGACAGAAAAACACTGCTTTGGGATGAGGGGGTAAAGACAGAGGGAAGGAAGGATTACAAAGATGCATATATGAAGAAACTTTCAGGGTTGATGGGCATGTTCACTATCATGTAAGCATTCTCTTTGAGGCTCCATTTCTCCTCCTGGCACTGAAAAATGTTCCATAGAGTCTAGTAATAAAAACCTACCTCATCACATTGCAGTGGTAAACCTGAGAAATTATGGGCAATGGGAATGAGGATGGGTGACCTCCAGGATGTGATGCGAGGTGAAATAAATGCTTTGGTAACATGCTATTTAGGCCTTCATGGTTCACTGGCTTTTAAGAGTTAGTATTGGATTCAGGTCTTGTCAGTCATGTGTGGATCACAACAAACCGTGGAAAATTCTTAAAGAGATGGGACTACCAGACCACCTTACCTGCCTCTTGAGAAACCTGTATGCAGGTCAAGAAGCAACAGTTAGAACCAGACGTGGAACAACCGATCTGGTTCAAAATTGAGAAAGGAGTATGTCAAGGTTGCGTATTGTCACCCTGCTTATTTAACTTATATACAGAGTACATCATGCAAAATGCCCAGTTGGATAAAGTGCAAGCTGGAATCAAGATTGTTGGGAGAAATATCAACAGCCTCAGATATGCAAATTGCACCACCCTTATGGCAGAAAGCAATGATGAACTAAAGAGCCTCTTGATGAGGGTGAAAGAGGAGAGTGTAAAAGCTGGCTTAAAAATCAACTTTCAAAAAACAAAGGTCATGGGATCCCGTCCCATCACTTTATGGCAAATACATAGGGAAAAGGTGGAAACAGTGGCAGATTTTATTTTCTTGGGTTCTAAAATCACTGTGGATGGTGACTATAGCTGTGAAGTTAAAAGAGGCTTGCTCCTTGGAAGAAAATCTATGATAAACCTAGACAGCATATTAAAAAGCAGAGACATCACTTTGCCAACAAAGGTCCTTTTGGTCAAAGCTATGGTTTTTCCAGTAGTCATGTACTGGTGTGAGAGATGGATAAAGAAGGATGAGAACTGAAGAATTCATGTTTTCAAACTTGGTGCTGGAGAAGACTTTTTTTTTTCATGTGCAGTTTTTTATTTGTTTACTTTAGTTGGAGGATAATTACTTTACAATATTACGATGGTTTTTGCCATGCATCAGTATGAATCAGCCACAGGTATACATGTGTCCTCTTCATCCTCAACCCCCCTCTCACCCACCCTATCCCTCCAGGTTGTCACAGAGCACCGGCTTTGAGTGCCCTGCTGCATACATCAAACTTGCACTGGTTATCTATTTTACATATGGTAACATACATGTTTCAGTGCTATGCTCTCAAATCATTCCACCCTTTCCTTCTGGAGAAGACTCTTGAGAGTCCCTTGGACAGCAAGGAGATCAAACCAGTCCATCCTAAAGGAGATCAATTGCTTATAGCAATAAAGGATATAGGACTAAATACTAAGGATGATTAAAATGGAACATATTCATCAATTAAAAAGAATGAAGTCCTGATCCATGCTACAAGACATGTGAATGCTTTCTATGCTGATTAAAAGAAGCCTGTCACAAAATGTCATATACTTAGCTATCTTTTTAAAAAAATGTTCATAATAAGCAAATACATAATAGAAAGTAGATTAGTGGTTGCGAGGTGCCTCAGAGGAAAGGAGTATTAATGGGTATGTGTTTTCCTTTGGAGATGAAAATGTCCTGAAATTAGATAGTGGTGATGATTTCACAACTCTGTGAATATATTAAAGTGTACACTGAGTTGTACACTTTATTTATTATTTTTTCCAATGCTTTTTCTTTTTTTAAATTTAAATTTATTTATTTTAATTGGAGGCTAATTACTTTAAAATAATCCATTTTATGGTATGTCAATTTTATCTCAATAAAGCTGTTATTTACTACAAAGATAAAAAATGAGTTAAATTCCCAATTCAAAAAACTAGAAAAACAACCACAAAGTAAACCAACAGAAAGCACAAGGACGATAAAGGCAGAAAATAAAGGGATAAAGAATTAGAAAGAGTAGACATGGACTTCCCTGATGGTCCAGTGGCTAAGAATCTGCCTTCCAATGTTAAGAAGGTTCAGTCCCTAGTCTGGGAAGATCCCACATGCTGCAGAGCAACTAAACCCATGAGCCACAACTACTGAGCCTGTGCTCTAAAGCCTGGGGACTGCAACTACTGAGCCCTCAAGCCACAACTACTGAAGCCCACGCAAGCCCGAGAGCTCATGCTCAGCAACAAGAGAAGCCCCCGCAATGAGAAGCCCATGCACAGCAATGAGAGAGTAGCCCGCACTCGCGGCAGCTAGAGAGAGTCCATTGTGCAGCAACGAAGACCCAGTGCAGCCAGAAAGAAATAAAGAATAGACATAGGTAATCCAAATTCCACTGTTCTGAAAAATTTAACGAAAGAAACAAACTCTTACCCTAATTTAATGGGGAAAAAAGGATAAATTATATATACACAAATATAAGAACAGGAGAGAAAAACCATTGAAACAGAAATTTGAAAATTGTAAAAGACTACTTTTCAGGACTTCGAAGAAAGCTGAGTGTCGAAGAACTAATGCTTTGAACTGTGGTGTTGGAGAAGACTCTTGAGAGTCCCTTGGACTCGAAGGAGATCCAACAAGTCCATCCTAAAGGAGACCAGTCCTGGGTGTTCATTGGAAGGACTGATGCTGAGGCTGAAACACCAATTCTTTGGCTACCTCATGTGAAGAGTTGACTCATTGGAAAAGACTCTGATGCTGGGAGGGGTTGGGGGCAGGAGGAGAAGGGGACGACAGAGGATGAGATGGCTGGATGGCATCACCGACTCAATGCACATGAGTTTGGGTGAACTCCAGGGGTTGGTGATGGACAGGGAGGCCTGGTGTGCTGCGGTTCATGGGGCACAAAGAATCAGACACAACTGAGGGACTGAACTGTACTGACACAAATAGATTTGAAATTCTAAATGAAATAGATAATTTCCAAGAGGAATACAGACTACCAAAAGTGACCCCATGGGAGACGGAATGTTTAAACAAAAAGAAATGATTACCAAGCAATCACAACAACAACAAAAAGAAGAACCCACACATCAAAAAAACAGGCTCAGATATTTTTACAGGGTATTAAATCAAACCTATAAAGATCAAGTAGTCCCAATGCTCCATAAATTACCCCAAAGCAGAAAAAAATGAGGAAAGGCTTCCTATTTCCTTTTAGGAAGTAAGTATAAAATCAACACCTAAACTTGTTAAGGACATAAGAAAAAATAAAATTATAAACCAATATCACTTATGAATATGGATTTGAAAATAATAAAGAAAAGTGACAGAATCTAACGCCACATTTAAAAAAAATCAATACATCACAATCAGGTGAGAGTGGAGAGTCAGATTATATAGAAACTTGTAGGCCATTGTAAGGCCTGTAGGTTCCAATCTGAGTGTGGAAAGAATGCAGCAAAGTTTTGAGCAGAGTGAAATGATCTAGCTTATATTGGAAAAGCATTGCTCTGGACATAAAGAATTGACTGTACAGGTGCACAAGCAGAAGCAAAAAACCATGTAGGAGACTCTTATACTCCAGGTGAGAAATTATGATCATTTGCACTACAGGGAAAGTGGGGGAAATGTGGAGAAACACTTCTCTTTCTCATATTTCTGGGTATTTTAAGATGTGGGTAAAAAAGGCTTACTGATCTACTGAATGTTAAGGACAAGAAAAATCAAGACTGGCTCTAAGGCTTTTGGCCAAAGGTCCTAGAAAGATGGAGTTATCACTTGCTGAACAGAAAAAACTTCAGGAGGAACAGGCAGGGAAGGTAGAAGTTCAAGGAGAGAATTAGTACTTCAGTTTTAGACCTGTTCAATTTGAAAGGCCTGCTGCTACTGTCTCTTCAGTTGTGTCCAACTCTGTGCGACCCCATAGATGGCAGCCCACCAGGCTCCCCCGTCCCTGGGATCCTCCAGACAAGAACACTGGAGTGGGTTGCCATTTCCTTCTCCAATGCATGAAAGTTGGACATCAAAGCAAAAATACTTTTGCAAAGTGTTAGAGATATGAGATAAGATTTTTTTAAAGACCTAAAGCATGTATCACTTCATGGAAAATAGATGGGGAAACAGTGGAAGCAGTGTCAGACTTTATTTTTGGGGGCTCCAAAATCACTGCAGATGGTGACTGCAGCCATGAAATTAAAAGACACTTACTCCTTGGAAGAAAAGTTATGACCAACCTAGATAGCATATTCAAAAGCAGAGACATTACTTTGCCGTATGGTTTTCTCAGTGGTCATGTATGGATGTGAGAGTTGGACTGTGAAGAAGGCTGAGTGCCGAAGAATTGATGCTTTTGAACTGTGGTGTTGGAGAAGACTCTTGAGAGTCCCTTGGACTGCAAGGAGATCCAACCAATCCATTCTCAAGGAGATCAGCCCTGGGATTTCTTTGGAAGGAATGATGCTAAAGCTGAAACTCCAGTACTTTGGCCACCTCATGCGAAGAGTTGACTCATTGGAAAAGACTCTGATGCTGGGAGGGATTGGGGGCAGGAGGAGAAGGGGGCGACCGAGGATGAGATGGCTGGATGGCATCACTGACTCGATGGACGTGAGTCTGAGTGAACTCCGGGAGTTGGTGATGGACAGGGAGGCCTGGTGTGCTGCAATTCATGGGGTCGCAAAGAGTCAGACATGACTGAGTGACTGAACTGAACTGAAAGCATGAAAAGAGTTGACCTTAAAGGAATAAAGAGCACTGTAGCCAAAGGAAATTTGAGACTGTGGTACAGGGTTTAAGTTGGGTTTACAGAACACACTGGAAGGCCAATGAGCTTACACATGGGAAGACTAGACAGCAAGAATTAAAAAAATAAATGGTTTAAAAAAAGAATCTCACTATAACATAGTACTAGATAATATACAATTTGGTATCTGAATGCTATGGTCTGAATTGTGTCCCCTCAAAATTCATTTGTTGATGTCCTAACCCCCAACGTGATGGTATCTGGAGTGTGGCTTTGGATAATTATGGTCGAAGAGGTCAAGAGGGTAAGTCCCTCTTGATAGGATTAGTGCTCTTGTTGTTCATTGTTATTCCATCACTACGTTGTGTCCAACTCTGCGACCCCATGGACTGCAGCATGCCAGGCTCCCCTGTCCTTTACTATCTCCCGCAGTTTGTTCAAATTTCTGTCCATTGAGTCGGTGATGCTATCTAACCATCTCATCCTCTGCCACCCTTTTCTCCTCTTGCCATCAATCTTTCCCAGCATCAGGGAAAGCATCACTTTTCCAGTGAGTTGGCTCGTCACATCAGATGGCCAAAGTATTAGAGTTTCAGCTTCAGCATCAGCCCATCCAATGAATATTCAGGACTGATTTCCTTTAGGATTGACAGGTTTGATCTCCTTGCAGTCCAAGGGATTCTCAAGAGTCTTCTCCAACACCACAATTTGAAAGCATCAATTCTTTGGCACTCAGCCTTCTTTATGGTCCAACTCACATCCATACATGACTACTAGAAAAACCATAGCTTTGACTATACAGAACTTTGTCAGCAAAGTCATGTCATTGTTGTTTAATACAGTGTCTCAACTTGTTGTAGCTTTTGAATTCTTATAAAAAGAAGAAGACAAATATGTTTCTCTCTCCCTCTCTCTCTACACTTACAAAAAAGAGGAGCTCATGTGACGATACACAGTAAGATGGAGCCACCTATGGCCCAAGAGAAGAGGCCTTAGTATAAAACTTATCTTACATCTGAATTTTAGACTTTCCAGCCTCTAGAACTATGAGGTTTGAGGCACTGGGTCTATGGTATTGGCTATGTCAGCCCAAGCAGACTAATACAGTGGAAACAGAGTTATATTGAACAAAAATGTAAAATATATAAATGGCTTTGGAATCATTCTAGTTTCAAAGTTAGGAAAAATTGCCAGTGAAAGCCTGAATATCTTGAAGAAAACATTAGTAGTAGCCTCAAGGTCCTCTGACACTGCAAGTGAGAGTTTGCAAAGGACAAAATCTTCTGAAGACTGGAGAAAAGGAGATTCTTGTTACAATAGAAGCAGAAATTATAGTAATACTATTACCACAGTTTAGAAGAAACCAGACAATAAGCAAAATATTGAAACTGCTACATGGTTTCTTCTTGCTGCTTATAGTAAAACTCTACAATGCTATATTGCAGAGAGAACTATTAAACAAAAAGATCCAGAACGTCATAGTTTTGAAAATTCTCAGCCTCTCAAAGTGGTAAAAGATGCTAAAATTAAGAAATAATCTTTGAGCAAAAATGAAATCCAGGGTACTGTCAGGAAAACATGGTCCAAAACTGAAGCCCAAGTTGTAACAAATCTTCTGTAAAGACTCATAAAGGTGTCTCAGAATGCTGTTCAGACAGAAAAAAAGCTGTGCCTTACAAATCCTCTCAATCAAAGGGCTGCTAGGGAACTTAAGAATGTTGATCCTTGGGACTTTCTTGGTGGCCCAGTGGCTAAGACTCTGCAGCCCCAAGGCAGGGGGCCTGGGTTCAGTCCCTGGTCAGGGAACTAGATCTCCCATGCTGCATCTAAAGATCCCACGTGCCACAACTAAGACCCAGTACAGTTAAACAAATAAATGAAAAAAATTAAAAAAACAATGCTACTCAGAAAGGACCCAAAGAAATTTGCAGGTGTGGAGCAACAAACCAAGATTCACAGGAGATCCACAAAACTCCTAAGATAAACATTATTCAGAGGGGATCCTTAGGTGTTAGTCAGTTCAGTCACTCAGTCATGTCCGACTCTTTGCGACCCCATGAATTGCAGCACGCCAGGCCTCCCTGTCCATCACCAATTCCCGGAGTTTACCCAAACTCATGTCCATTGAGTCGGTGATACCATCCTCTGTCGTCCCCTTCTCCTTCTGCCCTCAATTGTTCCCAGCATCAGGGTCTTTTCAAATGAGTCAGCTCTTCGCATCAGGTGGCCAAAATATTGGAGTTTCAGCTTCAGCATCAGTCCTTCTGATGAACACCCAGGACTGATCTCCTATAGGATGGACTGGTTGGATCCCCTTGCAGTCCAAGGGACTCTCAAGAGTCTTCTCCAACACCACAATTCAAAAGCATCAATTCTTCGGCACTCAGCTTTCTTTATAGTCCAACTCTCACATCCATACATGACTACTGGAAAAACCATAGCCTTGACTAGATGGACCTTTGTTGGCAAAGTAATGTCTCTGCTTTTGAATATGCTATCTAGGTTGGTCATAACTTTCCTTCAGAGGAGTAAGCATCTATTAACTTCATTTTCAAAAACCTCAAAATAATTAAGAAAAAACAGGCTTACAAGAAGAACATTATTTAGTTAAATACGAGAAGCAATTTGACAATCCAAATGATAAAGACAAAATGAGCTGATAAATGGGTACTGTAATCTGTAAACACAGAAGTCTTTAAGTATATAGAATTATGTATTTGGAGTCCCATAGGTTGAAATTTTTTTGGAAAAAGAAATCCAAACAAAAACATCTTAAAATACAGAAAATGTTCATATCTAAGATGAAAAGAAGTATCAGTGAAAATAAAGATACACAATGCATGCTTCTAGTCAGGATGACCTACAGAAAAAAGATTTATCCTTCTAACTTAAAAAAAATTTTTTACATTTATTTTTAGCTGTCTGATTCTTCATTGCTGCACATGGGCTTCCTCTAGTTGCGGTAAGCAGGGGCTACCCTCCAGTTGTGGTGTGTGGACTTCTCACTGCAGTGGCCTCTCTTGTTGCAGAGCATGTGCTCTAGAGTGTGTGGGTTTCAGTAGTCATGGCGCATGGACTTAGTTGCCCCACCACATGTGGAATCTTCTCAGGGATTGACCCCCTCTCCCCTGCACTAGCAGGCAGATTCTTTAACCACTAGACTATCCTTCTATCTAAAATAGCCAAAAACCTGGACAAAATATACAAAGCAACTGTTTTCAGACAATGTACAACATAAAGCTTAGTACAGGGACCTCTGAAAGAACTCACAGAGAAGAGTAATGGATAGAAGAGAACTCTCTGATAATCTGAAGAGAGTTCCCCCTTGAGTTTTCAAAGAGCCTAATCAACACCTGAATATAAGGAAACTACTGAGACCAGGGAAACAGTCACCGGAAAGGAGCAGGCAGAATAATTCCCAATGTTCCCATAGTGCCAGGAATGATTTTTATTCTCAAAACCACCATGGTAAGATCTTTTAACACAAAAGGCATCAGTGAAATCCTGAGGTTACTGCATCAGTCGCAGGGTCAGTTTAGCCTTGGAATAATAAAGTCCATTCCATTGAAGCTAAAAAGCTTCAAATAGATTAAAGATATGGATTCAAATCTGAAATGGATTAAACCACTTCTAAAAAAAACAACTATCCTAAAAAAAATTCCTAAAGTTAATGGAACATAAAAATTCAACAACCAACAAAGTGAAATTTACAATGTCTAGCATTCAGTCACAAATTACACGTGCATGTGTGTGTGCTCAGTCATGTCTAACTCTTTGCAACCCCATGGACTGTACCCACCAGGCTCCTCTGTCCATGGAATTTCCCAGGCAAGAATACTGGAGTGGGTTGCCATTTCCTCCTCCAGGGGATCTTCCTGACTCAGGGATCAAACCCACATCTCTTGTGACTCCTGCACTGGCAGGCAGGTCTTTTACCACTAGCACCACCTGGGGTACACAGCATGCAATGAAAAGTACAACTTGCTAAGACTGGATTAATCAGTCAACAGAAAAGATACATATAACAGAATTAGTAGCTGAGAACTTTAAAACCGTTACTATGAATATTCCATTTGTTCAAAGAGGTAGAAGAAAGCGTGAACATAACAGAAAATATGGAATGTATTTAAAAACTGACCCACATGAAATTTTAGAGATAAAATATACATTGTCTGAAATGTAAAGTAAACTCAGTGGAATTAATATCAAATGAGACAATGCAGTATAGTTTAATAAACTTGAAGAAGCAGTAAATTAAAACATAAGGAGGGGGAGAAAAATCTCAAAATAAACAAATAAATAAAATTAGTGAACTGAGGAACAACAATAAAGTTTAGTAGATAGGCAATTGGAGTCCCATAAAAGAAGAAGAAACAAAATTTAGGAAAAAAATATTTTAAGATTTACTGGATGAAAAAATTTTAAATTCGATGAAAACTATATAATGCTTTTATCTAAGAACCTCAACAAACCTCAAGCATACAAAGCATGATAAAACTACACCAAGGTACATCATAATAAAATTGTCTCAAACCAGTGACAAAGGAAAACCTTAAAAGTAACCAAGGGAAAATATGCATTAAGTATAAAGGAACAAAAAATAAGAATGACAGCAGACTTTAAAACAAAAAGCAATGAAAACCAAAAATGCAGTGAACCAACATCCTTAAAGTACTTTAAAAAAAAAAAGTGAAGCTAAAATAGAATTCTGTGCTCAGCAAACATATCTTCCAAAAAATAAGGTAAAGACCTATTAGAACATACAAAACCTGAGAGAATTTAGCAGCAGCAGACCAGCACTGTATGAAATGTTAGTGAAGGGGGCGGTCCTAAGATGGCAGAGGAATAGGATGGGGAGACCACTTTCTCCCCAACAAATTCTTCGAAAGAACATTTGAACACTGAGCAAATTCCACAAAACAACTTCTGAATGCTGGCAGAGGACACCAGGCACCCAGAAAGGCAGCCCATTGTCATCAAAAGGAGATGTTTCATCATCAGTGCTGTATGGATGGAGAAGTCTTGAGGCTACAGTAAGAATAAGACTGAAAGCCAGAGGCAGGAGGCTTAAGTCCAAAACCTGAGAACACCAGAGAACTCCTGACTCCAGGGAATATTAATTGATAAGAGCTCATCCAAAAGCCTCCATATCTACACTGAAACCAAGCTTGAAAACAAGCTCCAGAGCAAGACATACCATGCAAATTCTCCAGCAACACAGAAACATAGCCCTGAGCTTTATATACAAGCTGCCCAAAGTCACACCAAACCCACACATCTCAAAACTCACTACCAGACACTTCACTGCACTCCAGAGAGAAGAAATACAGCTCCACCCACCAGAACACCAACGCAAGCTTCGCTAACCAGGAAACTACTCGTCCAATCCCACCCATAGGAAGGAAACTCCATAATAAAGAGGAACCACAAACTGCCAGAATACAGAAAGGCCACCCCAAACACAGCGATCTAAACAAGATGAAAAGGCAGAGAAACACTTAGCAGGTAAAGGAACATGATAAATGCCACCACACCAAACAAAAGAGGAGGAGATAGGGAGTCTACCTGGAAAAGAATTCAGAATAATGATACAGATAAATAGCCTGGAGACAAGGATTGAGAAGATGCAAGAAATGTTTAACAAGGACCTAGAAGAAATAAAAAAGAGTCAGTCAATAATGAATAAGGTGATAAATGAGATCAAAAACACTCTGGAGGGAACCAACAGTAGAATAACTGAGGCAGAAGATAGGATAAGTGAGGTAGAAGATAGAATGGTGGAAATAAATGAAGCAGAGAGAAAAAAAGAGAAAAGAATTAAAAGAAATGAAGACAACCTCAGAGGCCTCTGGGACAATGTCAAACGCCCCAACATTTGAATCATAGAAGTTCCAGAAGAAGAAGACAAAAAGAAAGGCCATGAGAAAATACTTGAGACAATAGTTGAAAACTTCCCTAAAGTGGGAAAGGAAATAGTCACCCAAGTCCAAGAAACCCAGAGAGTCCCAAACAGGATAAACCCAAGGTGAAACACCACAAGACACATATTAATCAAATTAACAAAGATCAAACACAAAGGACAAATATTAAAAGCAGCAAGGGAAAAACAACAAATAGTACACAGGGGATTCCCATAAGGATAACAGCTGATCTTTCAATAGAAACTCTTCAGGCCAGAAGGGAATGGCAGGACATACTTAAAGTGATGAAAGAGAAAAAACTACGACCCAGATTACTGTACCCAGCAAGGATCTCATTCAAATATGAAGGAGAAATCAAAAGCTTTACAGATAAGCAAAAGCTCAGAGAATTCAGCACCACCAAACCAGCTCTCCAACAAATGCTAAAGGATCTTCTCTAGACAGGAAACACAGAAAAGGTTTATAAACTTGAACCCAAACAGCAAAGTAAATGGCAATGGGATCATACTTTTCAATAATTACCTTAAATATAAATGGGTTGAATGTCCCAACCAAAAGACAACGACTGGCTGAATGGATACAAAAAGAAGACTCCTGTATATGTTGTCTATAAGAGACCTACCTCAAAACAGGGGACACATACAGACTGAAAGTGAAGGGCTGGGAAAAGATATTTCACACAAATGGAGACCAAAAGAAAGCAGGAGTAGCAATGCTCATATCAGATAAAATATACTTTGAAATAAAGGCTGTGAAAAGAGACAAAGAAGGACACTACATAATGATCAAAGGATCTCTCCAAGAAGAAGATATAACAATTATAAATATATATGCATGCAACATAGGAGCACCACAATATGTAAGGCAAATGCTAGCAAGTATGAAATGGGAAAATAACAAAAACACAATAATAGTTGGAGACCTTAATACCCCACTCACACCTATGGATAGATCAACTAAACAGAAAATTAGCAAGGAAACACAAACTTTGAATGATCCAATGGACCAGTTAGATCTAATTGATATCTATAGGACATTTCACCCCAAAACAATGAATTTCACCTTTTTCTCAAGTGCAACAGAACCTTTTCCAGGATAGATGACATCCTAGGCCACAAATCTAGCCTTGGTAAATACAAAAAAATTGAAATCATCCAAAGCATCTTTTCTGATCACAATGCAATATGATTATATGTCAATAACAGGAAAAAAAACTATTAAAAATTCCAACATATGGAGGCTAAACAACACGCTTCTGAATAACCAACAAAGCACAGAAGAAATTTTAAAAATGCATAGAAATGAATTAAAATGAAAACAAAACAACCCAAAACCTATGGGACACTGTAAAAGCAGTGCTAAGGGGAAGGTTCATAGCAATACAGGCTTACCTCAAGAAACAAGAAAAAAGTCGAATGAATAACCTAACTCTACACCTAAAGCAACTAGAAAAGGAAGAAATGAAGAACACCAGGGCTAGTAGAAGGAAAGAAATCATAAAAATTAGGGCATAAATAAATTCAAAAGAAACAAAAGAGACCATAGCCAAAATCAACAAAGCGAAAAGCTGGATCTTTGAGAAGATAAATAAAATTGACAAACCATTAGCCAGACTCATCAAGAAAAAAAGGGAGAAGAATCAAATCAACAAAATTAGAAATGAAAATGGAGAAATCACAACAGACAACACAGAAATGCAAAGGATCATAAGAGACTACTATCAGCAACCATATGCCAATAAAATAGACAACTTGGAAGAAATGGACAAATTTTTAGAAAAGTATAACTTTCCAAAACTGAACCAGGAAGAAATAGAAAATCTTAACAGACCCATCACAAGCACAGAAACCAAAACTGTAATCAGAAATCTTCCAGCAAACAAAAGCCCAGGACCAGATGGCTTCACAGCTGAATTCTACCAAAAATGTACAGAATAGCTAACACCTATCCTACTCAAACTCTTCCAGAAAATTGCAGAGGAAGGTAAACTGCCAAACTCATTCTATAAGGCCACCATCACCCTAATACCAAAACCAGACAAAGATGCCACAAAAAATAAGAAAACTACAGGCTAATATCACTTATGAACATAGATGCAAATATCCTTAACAAAATCCTAGTAAACAGAATCCAACAACATAAAAAAAATCATACATCATGACCAAGTGGGCTTTATCCCAGGGATGCAAGGATTCTTTAATATCCACAAATCAATCAATGTAATATACCATATTAACAAATTGAAAGATAAAAACCATATGATTATCTCAATAGATGCAGAGAAAGCCTTTGACAAAATTCAACATCCATTTATGATAAAAAACTTTCCAGAAAGCAGGAATAGAAGGAACATACCCCAACATAATAAAAGCTATATAAGAAAAACCCACAGCAAACATTATCCTCAACTGTAAAAAATTGAAAGCATTTCCCCTAAAGTCAGGAACAAGACAAGGGTGCCCATTCTTACCACTACTATTCCACATAGTTTTGGAAGTTTTAGCCACAGCAATCAGAGAAGAATAAGAAACAAAAGGAATCCAGATTGGAAAAGAAGTAAAACTCTCACTGTTTGCAGATGACATGATCCTCTACATAGAAAACCTAAAGACTCCACCAGAAAATTACTAGAGCTAATCAGTAAAGTTCCAGGATATAAAATTAACACACAGAAATCCCTTGCATCCCTATACACTAACAATGAGAAAACAGAAAGAGAAATTACAGAAACAGTTCCATTCACCATTGCAACAAAAAGAATACAATATTGAGGACTAAATCTACCTAAAGAAACAAAAGACTTATATATAGATAACTATAAAACACTGATGAAAGAAATCAAAGAGGACACAAATAGATGGAAAAATAAACCATGTTCATGGATTGGAAGAATCAATATAGTGAAAATGAGTATACTACCTAAAGCAATCTTTAGATTCAGTGCAATCCCTATCAAGCTACCAACGGTATTTTTCACAGAATTAGAACAAATAATTTCACAATTTGTATGGAAATACAAAAATAATCTTTGAATACCCAAAGCAATCTTGAGAAAGAAGAATGGACCTGGAGGAATCAACTTGCCTGACTTCAGGCTATGCTACAAAGCTGCAGTCATCAAGACAGTATGGTACTGGCACAAAGACAGACATATAGATCAATGGAACAAAATAGAAAGCCCAGAGATAAATCCACGCACCTACAGACACCTTATCTTTGACAAAGGAGTCAAGAATATACAATGGAGAAAAGACAATCTCTTTAACAAGTGGTTCTGGGAAAACTGGTCAACCACTTGTAAAAGAATGAAACTAGAACACTTTCTAACAACATACACAAAAATAAACTCAAAATGGATTAAAGATATAAATGTAAGACCAGAAATATAAAACTCCTAGAGGAAAACATAGGCAAAACACTCTCCGACATAATTCACAGCAGGATCCTCTATGACTCACCTCCCAGAATATTGGAAATAAAAGCAAAAATAAACAAATGGGACCTAATTAAACTTAAAAGCTTTTGCACAACGAAGGAAACTATAAGCAAGGTGAAAAGACAGCCTTCAGAATGGAAGAAAATAATAGCAAATGAAGCAACTGACAAAGAATTAATCTCAAAAATTTACAAGCAACTCCTGCAGCTCAATTCCAGAAAAATAAATGATCCAATCAAAAAAAATGGGCCAAAGAACTAAACAGACATTTCTCCAAAGAAGACATACAGATGGCTAACAAACACATGAAGAGAGGCTCAACATCACTCATTATCAGAGAAATGCAAATCAAAACCACAATAAGGTACCATCTCATGCCAGTCAGAATGGCTGCGATCCAAAAGTCTACAAACAATAAATGCTGGAGAGGGTGTGGAGAAAAGGGAACCCTCTTACACTGTTGGTGGGAATGCAAACTAGTACGGCCACTATGAAGAACAGTGTGGAGATTCCTTAAAAAACTGGAAATAGAACTGCCATATAACCCAGCAATCCCACTGCTGGGCATACACACCAAGGAAACCAGAATTGAAAGAGATATGTGTACCCCAATGTTCATCACAGCACTGTTTACAATAGCCAGAACATGGAAGCAACCTAGATGTCCATCAGCAGACAAATGGATAAGAAAGCTGTGGTACATATACACAATGGACTATTACTCAGCTATTAGAAAGAATGCATTTGAATCAGTTCTAATGAGGTGGATGAAACTGGAGCCTATTATACAGAGTGAAGTAAGTCAGAAAGAAAAACACCAATATAATATATTAATGCATATATATGGAATTTAGAAAGATGGTAACGAACACCCTATATGCGAGACGCAAAAGAGACACAGATGTAAAGAACAGACCTTTGGACTCTGTGGGAGAAGGTGAGGGTAGGATGATTTGAGAGAATAGTATTGAAACATGTATATTACCATATGTAAAATAGATCGCCAGTCCAGGTTTGATGTAAGAGACAGTTCAATGGACTGAGACAATCCTGAGGGATGGGATGGGGAGGGAAGTGGGAGGGGGGTTCAGGATGGGGGACACGTGTATACCCATGGCTGATTCATGTCAATGTATAGTGAAAGCCACTACAATATTGTAAAGTAATTAGACTTCAATTAAAATAAATAAATTACTTTTTTAAAATAAGAGAAGATTTTAAAACCAAAAGATAAACCATTGAATGAATACTATCAACCCAGAGAATCAACATCAGCTAATCAAATCTCACAAACATTTCTTCTGGGAGACAAAGATGCTCTAATTCCCTGAATGCTGCTGCTAAGTAGCTTCGGTCATGTCCAACTCTGTGTGACCCCATAGACGGCAGCCCACTAGGCTCCGCTGTCCCTGGGATTCTCCAGGCAAGAACACTGGAGTGGGTTGCCATTTCCTTCTCCAATGCATGAAAGTGAAATTGAAGTCGCTCAGTCGTGTCCGACTCTTCGCAACCCATGGACTGCAGCCTACCATGCTCCTCCATCCATGGGATTTTCCAGGCAAGAGTACTGGAGTGGGGTATCATTGCCTTCTCCAATTCCCTGAATACTAATATCTAAACACTGAGCTGCACAATGGAGTTGAAATGAAATCTAATTTATGAACACTGAGTGCCCTAGGTATTTGTGGAGGCATGAGGCTCTAATGAAAAGCCATAATGACCCTTTTTGGGTTGCCCGATATCAAGCTGGCAGAAATAGGAGGAAGTGGAAGACTTTCTAGGAGGAGGACTGTACCTAAACAACTTCATGGGACCACAGAGCTTCCAAGGTCTCCATGTGTGGGAAGTCTGTATGTCCCTTAAGTAACTCATACTTAAGCTTAGACTGCTTGGCCCTGAAAATAAAACATCTCCTTTGATTAAGCTGCCTGCGAAAGTTACAAGGCTGCTCCACAATCATGACAGAACACACAATAAACCACCGTGTTCACAGATCTAAATGTTCTATATTACCTGCGTCCTTTGCCAAGTCAGGGTAGTCTCCTGCATTCTCAGCTCCAGGCTTTGTGAATTAAAATATAGAAGGAGATAATAAATACAAACAAATATAGTTAGATTTTCTCACAACAGAGAGTTACACTTCCTCGCAACCATAACAATTCATTTGTCTATTCATTTAAACAAAAACATACTGAGCACTTGTCAGTGTTTCTGGACTCTGATAATAAATAATAAATAGTTCATATCCTCGAGGGGCTTATGATCTACTGGAAAACAGGCATTTACACCACAGTGTCCTAAGCACAGAATGATTTGGGAGAGACAATTACCTAGCTTCGGGGACTAGAAAGGCTTTCCAGAGGCACTGACATTTAAATTAAGTCTTTAAGAATGAGTAGGAGTTAGCCAAGTGAATGAAAAGGAAAAATCTAGAGCAAAGGCCTAGAAATGATAGACTATGACAATTAAATATGCAAACAATTTTATATTGCAGAGGCTGAAACACATAAGGACAGAAAGGTTACGTAGGACCAAATGATTATTTCTAACATTTATTGGGTACTTACTATGTTGCCCATCGTACTAAGCACCTCACTGATTAATTGGTTATTACAATTAATCAAAAGAATGTTTCAAGGTTGTAAAAATTTTTACCAGACCCACTCCCACAATTTACATTTTAGGGTAACAGGATTAGAACTTAACAATAGAAAGATCCTACCAGACCCACTCCCATAATATACATTCTAAAATTTCAGGATTCGTCAGAAGGTTTTCAGGAAGGAGAAACTGTCCTCAAGCAGGATACACTGTTGTTATATAATTCTTAGTACAGAGTTTAAACTGAGATGTTTGCTGTGTAATCATCAGTTTGAGGCTTAAAGAAAAAAAAAAAAAACATTTTATGTGACTAAGACTAAGGAATACAGAGGAAAAATAATTGTCCTTTCCTCCTCTTTAAGAATTCCAGACCCCTATCTTCTCCTTAAGAGCCCCAGACCCCTTTCTCCTTCTCGGAGACCCCAGACTTCTTATCAACCTGCCTAGGAATTGACTCTCTCAAAACCACAGAAAAACATGGAGGAATTTTAAGTGTATATTACTAAAGGAATAAGCCAATCTTTAAAAGGCTATGTACTGTATTACTCCAACTACATGACATTCTGGAAAAGGCAAAACTATGGAGACAGTTTAAAAAAATTGTTTTGTAGTTGTCAGGGGCTGAGGGGAGGTAAGGATGAAGAGGCAGAGTACATAGGACTTTCTGGTCAGTGAAACTACTCTGTATGGAAATATAATGTATACGTGTCATCATATATTTGTCCAAATCCACAGACTATACAACATCACGAGTGAACCCTAATGTAAACTATGGATTTTGCATGATAATGATGTTATCAGTCGGAGAAGGCAATGGCACCCCACTCCAGTACTCTTGCCTGCAAAATCCCATGGATGGAGGAGCCTGGTGGGCTGCAGTCCATGGGGTCGCTAAGGGTCAGACACGACTGAGCGACTTCACTTTCACTTTTCACTTTCATGCACTGGAGAAGGAAATGGCAACCCACTCCAGTGTTCTTGCCTGGAGAATGCCAGGGATGGGGGAGCCTGGTGGGCTGCCGTCTATGGGGTCGCACAGAGTCGGACACGACTGAAGTGACTTAGCAGCAGCAGATGTTATCAGTGCAAGTTCATTGACTGTAACACATGTGCCACTCTGAGGCGGATGATGGATAAGGTTGTGCCTGTTGGTGGAAGCGGGGAGGGAGGATAGAGCATGTAGGAACTCTCTGTACTTTATGCTCAATTTTGCTATGAACATAAAACTGCTTTGAAAACTAAAGCCGTACTTTAAGAAGAGCCCTGGTGGCTCAGAGGTTAAACGGTCTCCCTACAACTCGGGTTTGATCCCTGGGTCGGGAATATCCCCTGGAGAAGGAAATGGCAACCAACTCCAGTATTCTTGCCTGGAGAATCCCATGGAGGGAGGAGCCTGGTGGGCTACAATCCATGGGGTCGCAAAGAGTCGGACACGACTGAGCTACTTCACTTTCTCTTTAAGAAGAGACAGTGACTGGGCTGAGAAGACTTGCAGGTTAGCTGGTTCAGTTCAGTTCGGTTCAGTCGCTCAGTCATGAGCAACTCTTTGCGACCCCATGCACTGCAGCATGCCAGACTTCCCTGTCCATCACCAACTCCCAGAGATTACTCAAACTCATGTGTCCATCAAGTCGGTGATACCATCTAACCATCTCATCCCTTGTCGTCCCCTTCTCTTCCTGCCTTCAATCTTTCCCAGCATCAGAATCTTTTCCAGTGAGTCAGTTCTTTGCATCAGGTAGCCAAAATATTGGAGTTTCAGCTTCAGCATCAGTCCTTCCAATGAATATTCAGGACTGATTTCCTTTAGGATGGACTGGTTGGATCTCCTTGCAGTCCAAGGGACTCTCAAGAATCTTCTCCAACACCACAGTTCAAAAGCACCAATTCTTCAGCATTCAGCTTTCTTTATAGTCCAACTCTCACATCCATACATGACTACTGGGAAAACCATAGCTTTCACTAGATGGACCTTTGTTGACAAAATAATGTCTCTGCCTTTTAATATGCTGTCTAAGTTGGTCATAACTTTTCTTCCCAAGAGCAAGAATCTTTCAGTTTCATGGCTGCAGTCACCATCTGCAGTAATTTTGAAGCCCCCAAAATAAAGTCTCTCACTATTTCCAGTGTTTACCCATCTATTTGCCATGAAGTGATGGGACCTGATGCCATGATCTTGATTTTCTGAATGTTGAGTTTTAAGCCAACTTTTTCACTCTCCTCTTTCACTTTCATCAAAAGGCTCTTTAGTTCGTCTTTGCTTTTTGCCATAAGGATGGTATCATCTGCATACCTGAGGTTATTGATAGTTCTCCCAGAAGTCTTGACTCTAGATTGTGCTTCATCCAGCCCAGCATTTCTCATGATGTACTCTGCATATGTTAAATATGCAGGGTGACAATATACAGCCTTGACGTACTCCTTTCCCAATTTGGAACCAGTCTGTTCTTCCATGTCCAGTTCTAACTATTGCTTCTTGACCTGCATACAGATTTCTTAGGAGGCAGGTAAGGTGGTCTGGTAGAAGAATTTTTCATCGTTTGTTGTGATCCACACAATCAAAGGCTTTGGCTTAGTCAATAAAGCAGAAGTAGACATTTTTCTGGAACTCTCTTGCTTATTTGATGATCCAACAGATGTTGGCAATTTTGATATCTGGTTCCTCTGCCTTTTCTAAATCCAGTTTGTACATCTGGAAGTTCTTAGTTCATGTACTTTTGAAGTCTAGCTTGAAGGATTTTTGAGCATTACCTTGCTAGCATGTGAAATGAGCACAACTGTGCAGTAGTTTGAACATTCTTTGGCCTGCCCTTCTTTGAGATTGGAGTGAAAACTAATCTTTTCCAGTCCTGTGGCCATTGGTGAGTTTTCCAAATTTACTGACATACTGAGTACTGCACTTTAACAGCAACATCTTTTAGGATTTGAAATAGCTCAGCTGGAATACCATCAACTCCACTAGCATTATTGGTAGTAATGCTTCGTAAGGCCCACTTTACTTCACACTTCAGGATGTCTGGCTGTAGGTGAGTGACCACGCCATTGTGGTTATCATTAAGACCTTTTTTTAATATAAACAATATTTAATGAATTTCAAATACAAAAAATACAGACATGTTACAAAACTAAGTTAACATACAACCCTATTAAAATGTTAACCACACTCTATCATTTTAATATCATTAACAGATAAAAGTATTTGAGTTAATAATGAAAAGTAAAGTAAAAAAGTATTTTAGTCTGTAAAGAAAAATTCTATCTCCTTTAAATAATCCTGCCTCTTTTTATAACTTTGAGGCCTTCTTTGAGATCAAGGACTGTAAAAAACTGCTAGTGAGTTTGGTTTAAAAGAAAGCATTTGTTTTGTTTTCATTTCTTCCTTTTAGTTTCATTCCACATAAATGAAGAACCTAATGCTGTTAATTTTAATGTTGTCATGTTTCTCTTATATTTGAGTGATCCAAGGTAGTAGTTGACTGCACTTCCACAGAGTGGCCTATCCAGCAAGACTTGTAGACTCTAGGGCTTTGCTTTTTGCATAAAATAAATACTGGGTCTTTGAACTTGATCTCAAGATGATTCAGGCTTCAGATTTTTCAATACTTGAAATAATAGTAGTCTACTAATATAATTATTAGTATTTCAGTATTTAGAAGTAGCTTTTTATACCAAAACATCAGAATATCAAAAACTAGTACTAGAATCACTAATGCAAATGCTGGGACATTCTGATGCGCCCGGAAAAATAAATCTTTACTTCCATCTAAGTTATTGGGTTATTGCTATTGTTGTTCATGGCAAATAGATGGGGAAACAGTGGAAACAGTGTCAGACTTTATTTTCTTGGGCTTCAAAATCATTGCAGATGGTGACTGCAGCCATTAAATTAAAAGATGGTTGCTCCTTGGAAGAAAAGCTATGACCTACCTAGATAGCATATAGAAAAGCAGAGACATTACTTTCCTGCAAAGGCCCATCTAGTCAAAGCTATGGTTTTTCCAGTAGTCACGTGTGGATGTGAGAGTTGGACTATAAAGAAAGCTCAGCACTGAAGAATTGAAGCTTTTGAACTGTGGTGTTGGAGAAGACTCTTAAAAGTCCCTTGGACAGCAAGGAGATCCAACCAGTCCATCCTAAAGGAAACCAGTTCTGAATATTCATTAGAAGGACTGATGCTGAAGCTGAAACTCCAACATTTTGGCCACCTGATGTGAAGAACTGACTCATTTGAAAAGATCCTGATGCTGGGAGATTGAAGGCAGGAGGAGAAGGGGATGACAGAGGATGAGATGGTTGGATAGCATCACTGACCCAATGGACATGAGTTTGAGTAATCTCTGGGAGTTGGTGATGGACAGGCAGGCCTGGCATGCTGCAGTCCATGGGGTCACAAAGAGTTGGACATGGCTGAATGACTGAACTGAACTGAACTGATCCTGCCCTACTTTGGTCTCCAGAGAATCATGGAGAAACCTGACAGAGAAGAATAGCAGCGTCTGAGATCTCTGTACCAGGGGCTACTGTAGAGGCCAGGCTGGTGTGGGATGACAAGGCCTTGATTATTGCCTATAGACTGTATATGCTCAATGGTGGCACCATAAACTGGAGCTGACCTATTTAGCTCCTTACTCCCAGGTGAGTCAAAAATATTAATCTCCTGGTTAATAAATAATGAAAATCCTCTTAAACAGGGGTTTAGGGACTTGTAGGACTTGGTATGAATCAACTACACACCAGAGTTCTTACTGCAAAGCGTAGTCTTTGTTTTCTACTGAGTAGCCTCATTTCAGACTGCTGCATGAGACTGTGAGCTCTCAGAGGCAGGCACACTGTGCACAAATAGAGGCTGGCGTGAGGAGACCAAGGAGCCACCAAGGCCCATACATTTGCATGGCCCAACCCCAGAGTCCAGAGGCAGTGAAAGACTTGGATTCTAGACTCATCATGGGATGAACAAGCTTGAGTGAGTCTTTACTGGCCTCTGGTCCTGCCCCTGCAAACTGATACTCTGTATGTTGTTTCAGAACATCCCAACCCGGGATCGGCTGGAAGGCATATGGCTGTCTTCAGGGAGAAGCCCCACTCCCCTCCCCCTCCAATCCCCCACGCCCCCACCCCCCACCTGCCGATTTGTTGGCGAGTGACCTCCATTTAACCTGAAGCAAGGGAGATGCACACCTTACAGGCAGGATCCGGGAGGAAGAAGTGCAGCCTCTGCCCTCACCATTTCACCTCTCTGGGTTCCAGCTGCCTCACAAGCACAATGACGGACAGGAAATGACAGGCACGGTGCCTGGTACCAGGGTGCTGACGATGCCAGCTACTGCTCCCTTCATTACTCCTCACCCAGGCGAGCTCATCACTGGAGTCGGGTTTGCTTTGGAGCATACCTGTCTCTCCCTAATAGAGCGATAAACTAAAGATAAAACAGACCCCTCTGGGCCTTTATAGTGCTGGCACTCAAGTCTGATCACTGCGTCTCAGTCATTAGGTGTTCACCAGAGATGGCAATGGCACCCCACTCCAGTACTCTTGCCTGGAAAATCCCATGGATGGAGGAGCCTGGTGGGCTGCAGTCCATGGGGTTGCGACTGAGCAATTTCACTTTCACTTTTCACTTTCATGCATTGGAGAAGGAAATGGCAACCCACTCCACTCCAGTGTTCTTGTCTGGAGAATCCCAGGGACGGTGGAGCCTGGTGGGCTGCTGTCTATGGGGTCGCACAGAGTCGGACACGACTGAAGCGACTTAGCAGCAGCAGCAGAGATGGCAAGAGGGTGTAAGAAACACCCTGCAACAGCCGTTTCTTCTCAGTACAACAGAGATAATAAGGAAACCCTGATTGTGGTTGAATAGACTCAGCTCTCTGCCAGTTACTCAGTGTTTGCCTCAGCCTCCTCAACTACAATGAACCTGTTGTGAGGATTAAAAAATAATAAAATACCTGATGTTTCATGAACATGAGTTATTTTTCAAGTACAGTGTTAAGAACCAGGTGAAACCACTGCTGTGAAAAACCTTTTGTAAACTGTAGGTTGGCAGGCAAATCTTTGATGGTGCATTAAATATCTTTCAGAAGCCCTGAGAAGGGAACGATTAACTCAGATGGATAACATGGAGGGTTAAGAAATGGACAGGTAACACTGGAGTTGAAGGCTGAAGGATCAATAGGCATTGGAGGCAAAGAAGAGGAAGCCTGAAGTGAACAGCGTGAGCAAAAGTGAGCAAGATGACGACACTCAGAAATACAGTGGGGCTGATATGCACATCAGCAGCCCCCCTCCTGCACCAAGGCAGGGCAAGACACAGCCATGCTGTCACTCTTTTTTTTGGCTGCATCGGTCTTGGTTGGGGCATGCAGGATCTTCATTGTGTCATGCAGGATCTTTCATTGCTGCACACAGACTGCCCTGTTGTGGCACACAGGTTCTGGAGTGGTCAGGCATAAGTAGTTTCGGTGTGAGGGCTTAGCTGCTGTGCAGCATGTGGGATTTTGGTTCCCTGACCAGAAATCGAATCCACGTCCCCTGCATTGCAAGGCAGATTCTTAACCACAGGACCATCACAGAAGTCCCCATGAGGTCACTCTAACTGATCTGAGCTTCCTAAGTCTATGCCCAGCCAGGCTCAGGAGTCACTAAGCCATGGGCATGGACACAGACCAGTAACATTGCCAAACCGCTGCTAAATACAAATGTGCTCCATAGTTGTGCTCATTTCCTGGGAGAGTAACACAGACGAGCCCTAATCTTAGGAATCGGCACCAACCACATAAGCAGTTATCCACCTACTCAGGACAGCAACCACCTTGCTGAACTTCTTTCCCTCATCTGTTAAATGAGAATTTAAAAACCCAGACAAACTTTTTAGCCAACCCAAGATCCCCTGGAGAAGGGAATGGCTACCCACTCCAGTATTCTGGCCTGGAGAATTCCAGGGGAATTCTATACAGTCTGTGGGGTCATAAAGAGTCAGACAGGATGGAGTGACTAAAAAATTAATAAATAAATAAATAAATAGCATTCCAAAGTCTGGCTAGCTAACAACACAAAAATTAGTCAACTCACCATAATGCAGAATCTGTGAGACCCCTCAGCTTTCTTTCCTACAACTAGACAGTCCCATCTCAGGCTGATGGGAGACAGTAACACCTGAAACGTGTTGCTTACATCCAGTCTTCTCTGTGGCTTCCCTGGTGGCTCAGATGGTAAAGAATCTGCCTGCAATGTGGGAGACCCAGGTTCTACCCCTGGGTCAAGAAGATCCCCTGAAGAAGGGCATGAACCCACTCCAGTATTCTTGCCTGGGGAATCCCATGAACAGAAGAGCCTGGCGGGCTACAGTCCATAGCGTCGCACAGAGTCGGACACTACTGAAGTGACTTACCACACAGTCTACTCTGTAATCTCATTTTGACTGCTGTCACGGCAGAAAACCCTGCTTCACAAAGACAAGACGGAAATGCAAGCAGGCTTTTCAGTGCTTTTGTGGCTATCTCAGGATATTGTGCCTTGACTTTAGTACAGAAAGTATGGAGATTTGACGTTATCTCAAACATACTCTATGGCCACCATCATTTTCGATCTCAACCAGTCGATCCTCTTTTAGCACGGACAAACTCAATTAAACTGGCTTATTCACAAATAGGCCACAGATCCACTCCTTCCCAGTTTGAGGGTATTTTGCGGCTGTGAATTAATGCTCAAACTCTCTTGAAAGCTGAGATAGGTGATCACGCACCAGCTGGGAGAAAGACGGCCCTAGCTGTCTCTTTCAAAACCTCTCCTAATGTTTTAAACATGTCAAAAACCCCAATGTTCACTCACTGCCCCTCTAATTTCAGTTTGGCTTTGAATGCAGCCACTTTATTTGCTGACTTGAACACAATTGTTGTTTTCCCCTGAAGTGACAGATACAGTTTGTTAAGAAGGTTGAATATGTCACACAAGTAAGCAAGTTTTGCAACCCATTCTGTGCCACCAAAATGTGCCGCCAGTGATGACTATTTTTCTGAAAGAAATCTCTGGAGTGGCTCGTTTTTTTTTTTTTTTAATTTCATTGGAGGCTAATTACAATATCTGGCATAGAAAAATGGTACAGATGAGCCTATTTGCAGGGCAGGAATAGAGACACAGATGCAGAAGACAGACATGAGGACAGAGAGGCAACGGAGAGGGTGGGACTAGCATACACACACCACCACGTGTAAAACGGACAGTGTCAGGAAGACGCACAGGGAGCCCAGCTCGATGTTCAGTGATGACCTAGAACGGTGGGGGGGAGGCTCCCAAGGGAGGGGATACATGTATACTCACAGTTGCTTCACGTTGTGGTACAGCAGAAACGAACACAACATTGTAAGATGATTATAATCCAATTAAAAAAAAAAAACTCTGGCCAGTGATCTACCTTTAGAAAGCCATCTCACTTTCATGTATAAGAAAAGATGTGTGTGCTCTGCATCGATCTCCTCACAGAGCTGCATGAGCAGACGTGAGTTAAAGGCACATACTTCAATGTGGTTTATAATTTTCATCACATCCTGCAAAATGTTAAGTTCAGGTGACATTTTTCGCCTAGCCAGCATTTCTCTATGGATGACCCAGCACATAGCCTCACACTCAGAATCAACCTCCTTGACCCGGGTAGTGAAACCAGAAAGCTGTCCAGTCTCAGCAGACACTCCATCCATGCATACACTAACATAAAATGACCAACTCAGTTTTCCTTATATATAATCAAAGACTTGAGTAGCTCTGTGGCTGCAGTGTTGGTTGGCAACAAGAATGCACATAACATATCCTCCTGCATATCCTCCTAAAAATATAGCACAAAAACAAGAATCGTTGCCTTGTCAGCATCGGTGGACTTGTCAACCTGGATTGCATACCATGGTGACTCACTAATCCTAACAACTGTGCCTGAATATCTTCTGTTATTTCATCAAGTCGTCTAGTTACACTGCTAGCCCAAAGAGGAACACATGCCACCTTTAGAACTGCAGTCTCTCGTAAAAGTTCACGACAAATGTCCATAGCAGCAGGCAGGATCAACTCTTCACCAACAGTAAAGAGCTTCTTCATTTTAGCAATGCAGTTAGCCACTAAAAGTGATGCTCTCGGGGCAGACACATTTGATGAAGTGGTGGCCTTCAATAATTGCTTCAGTTCTTCATGTTCACATTTTTTTTTCTTTTGAAAAACTCCAAAGTCTTGTGTTTTAATGCAGGGTGCTTGGTCTTTATGTGGTGAAGCAGTTTTAATGTTTCATGGTTTCATTGGATAGCCGGTCACCACATATTCAACAAAGTGGGCTTGGAGAATGTGAATCACCTCTGCAATGAACCCATCATTTAAGTAGGACTCTTGGTATTTTTGTTGGCAATCTTAAGAGTCCTCTGCTGTCTCATCATTGGGTTTTTCCCTGTTTTCAAAGAAGCTCTCCAGCAAGGTTTGTTATTCATTTTGACTAGGGTTAAGCTTGTGGACTTAAAACTGTGACTGAGACAAGTAAGTAGTGCAGGAAAGAGGCACGGATGGAAACGGTAAATAAAATAATGGGCAGGGGTACACATGCACTTCATGGGAAATCAATGGGGAAACAGTGAAAACAGTGTCAGACTTCATTTTTTGGGGCTCCAAAATCACTGCAGATGGTGGCTGCAGCCATGAAATTAAAAGACCCTTACTCCTTGGAAGAAAAGTTATGACCAACCTAGATAGCATATTCAAAAGCAGAGACATTACTTTGCCAACTAAGGTCCATCTAGTCAAGGCTATGGTTTTTCCAATGGTCATGTATGGATGTGAGAGTTGGACTGTGAAGAAAGCTGAGCACTGAAGAATAGATGCTTTTGAACTGTGGTGTTGGAGAAGACTCTTGAGAGTCCCTTGGACTGCAAGGAGATCCAACCAGTACATTCTGAAGGAGATCAACCCTGGGATTTCTTTGGAGGGAATGATGCTAAAGCTGAAACTCCAGTACTTTGTGAAGAGTTGACTCATTGGAAAAGACTCTGATGCTGGGAGGGATTGGGGGCAGGAGGAGAAGGGGAGGACAGAGAATGAGATGGCTGGACTGCATCACTGACTTAATGGACGTGAGTCTGAGTGAACTCTAGGAGTTGGTGATGGACAGGGAGGCCTGGCGTGCTGTGATTCATGGGGTTGCAAAGAGTCAGACACGACTGAGCGACTGAACTGAACTGAACTGAACTGAACTGAACACATGGACTAAAATAAGCATTGGATTCTGACTGAAAGCCTGCCACTAGAGGCAGCTTGTCACTTGCCACTCACTGATAGGATTTTGTTATGAGTCTGCAAGCAATTGATTTTGGTCTCTGTGCAGTCAAATTAACAATAATCTATATTTGCAGCCACTTGCAAGGGCTCATCACCACAACACCACCTCAGATCATTAGGCATTAGATTCTCCTAAAGAGCATGCAACCAAGGTCCCTCGCATGCGCAATTCACAATAGGGTTTGCGTTCCTATGAGAATCTAATGCTGCTGCTGCTTTGACAGGAGGAACAGCTCAGGCAATAATGTGAGCGATGGGGGCAGCTGTAAATAAAGAAGAGGCTTCGCTCACCGGCTTCTCACCTCCTGTTATGCGGCTCAGTTCCTAACAGGCCACAGATAGAAACCAGTACGTGGCCTGGGGGTTGGTGAACTCAACCTTATTGTAATAAACAAATGCCAACATAAATGGCTCCTGTTTATCTATTCAACTTCATCCTGGGCCTTTAGTTCCAGGTCATTATATTCCATTCACATTGGCTCTCTTGTAATTTCTAGAACAAGCCAGGCATCTTTCCTTTCCTGAAAGATTCTTTGCATGGTTCATTCCTCAAACTGTAGATCTCAGCTTAAATATTACCTTCTCAGAGATGTCTCCCTCAACCACTGTATCAAAAGAGGCCCCTCACTATGACTCTATCACAGCACCCTGATTATCCCTCATAGGGCATATCAGTCGTAACAATGATTCTTTGACTGAATATCTCCCCTACTAGGCTGTAAGCACTGTTAGGGGAGGAGCTCACTGCTATCTCCGGTGCCTAACATTACCCTCAACATGGTACTCTACAGACACTAGGCACTCAAGATATATATGTTCAGTGAATCAACAAATGAGAAAAGACTCAAAAACTGGAATATTAAAAAAAAAAAACCAAAACCCTACAGACATCATATCACACATCACAGAGACAAAAGGCAGGGAGAATAAGGGAACTCACGCTTCAGTACGGGAACTAAGAATGACTAGGATGTACACCTAATACTAATTTAGGTATTTTACACATGTTCTCCTTCTAGATTCTCAATAATCAAAGGAGGTCAATATTAATATCTCCACTTTCTAGATCAGGTAACTGAAGCTCAATCCGCTCAAGCAGCAAAACACGTAACAGCATCAGTTTTATCCCAGATTGGTTAACCTCTTTCCTCCAAACCATGATGCTTCCCAAGAAATCAAACTGCTGCTGTATTTTTACCACGAAGGACTTCTCTATCATACATATAAATTGTATTTACACATGAATCTATCCCTTTACCCCAAGAACCTGTTGTTGTTGTTTTGTTTGTTTGTTTTTCCAGGTTCCTCCTAAAGGCTATAACAAATATCTCCTACTACCTGGAATAAGTGAAGGCAGAATGCAGCAGCAAATCCAAACTACAAATAAGTCACACATTTTGTCGGAACAATTTTCTTGAAGTCTTTATTTCATCAGAGAGTAAAAAGCCACCATGATTAGGAAGTAAGTTTGTGTTCTGAATTTATTTTGGGGGACCTGAGGTCAACTTATACTGACTTAATTTACCACCCTTCCCTAGCCCCAAACCACTGTTCTGCTGGTTGCAGAACATGCAAAGTTAAATGGTCTAGGGGGATCGGATCCACAGTCCTGATTTCATTACTAGAGATTCCAAGCATTTAAACAAACAAATTAAACCACCTGGCTTTTTACCTCCAACCACCTTTGGGTGAAGTAACCATCTTAACAGAAGAAAGGTGGGGTCTGGATATCTCCCAAAGGTTCTACTAAGAGACTCACAAGATTATCAGAGCAGAAGGAGCCTTAGAGACCATCTTAAATTCTCTCTTTTAACAGGTTAGAAAATAGGCTCAGATAGACAGTTACTTATTTGCCTAAGAGAAACAAGACTCCTAACTTCTAGTCAAGTGCCCTTTCCACAACACAGCAACTCCCTAATCAAGAACTAGTGACTGATTATGCCAAAGTGCCAGTAGATAGTAGTCTAGGTAACACAGATTCTAAATCTCAAATTTTTCTCTTACTCTCCATCATCTGGAAAACTTTGAACAAAAATAATATACACAGTAAAAACAAAGGCAATGAGAATGAACTATTTTAATTCTGATATTAAATATTCTTCCAAAAACATTATTTTACCCCACATTTTACTGAGTAATTAGAAATACCATTAGCATTAGAAAAACTAGGAAGATAAATGTGGTTAAACTAATATATGAAAAAGGAAAATTATAATTAAGAATGTTACAAATTTAAATTAATACAAGATTATAATTTGAAAACTGTGCATCTCAAAGCAAACTCCATTCATTGAATTACTTTCAAAACAGCATTTTGTGACTCTTATACACTAATTTTTTTCAAGAACAAATTTCATTTTAAAATATCTTTATTTTAAAAAATAGGCCTGGGTTCAGTGATAGATTTTTTACTCCCAAGCTTTGATCACATTTCTTTGATTTGGGAAGAAAATGCCACTTTGATGGCACGAAATTCAAAATTTTAAAGTTTATTTTTTAAAAAACAAAAATCCCAGTACAGAATTTTAAAAATTATCACTGGGAAATATATTAAGGTCATTAAATGCACAACATTAATTACTGGTCAGCTAATAATGATATTCTGTTTCATCCCTCATTCTCCCAAGGAAAACTTGAAATTTCAGCAGAATAATCTTCAAATATACATTAGCAAAATGAGAGCTTCTGTTTACATACTTTTTGTATTTTGCTATTTCTAACTTTATTCTAAAACTCAATTTTATCCCAAACCATAATTACCATATTAACTTTGTAATGCACAGTTGTTTGCAACTCAGCAAAGCAGTAGTAAGCCATCAGGTTCTATTCACCCACCACTTAGAAAAAACAGAATTGATCACACCCATTTAAAAACAAATCTCATGCTATTTCCCAATGTATAGTTTCAATCTAAGTTCTGACAATGAAATATACGGATATATATCTATATATCTCATCTTGATTTTCAAAGGAGGCAAAGGGAGTTCACAGCTTAGCTTTGCCAGGCTGAACCTGGAGATTTTGCAACTTCATAGCCAGACCCATGTTGCCATTGATTTTCAGTTTGCCTTGAAAGAAAGCCTGTGAGGAAAAAAAAAGAACATTTATTATTTGCTTTTTTTGTTTTGAGATCGCTGATATTTCTAGATTATCCATAGTGTTGCAAAGAATTAGACATGACTGAAATGCCTTAGCACACTAACTTATCCAGCCCCAAGACGATTTATTTATCCAGGTCTCAAAACTTTATTCAAAATAATGAAACTTGGCTTTCCGTAATAGATTTAGCACCCGATTCATCACAAGGATGAATATGTAAAAGTCATGCTTTACACAGAGCAGTCAAAAGGAACATTTTTCCAAAGTCTGTTCTCTTAGAAATTGAGTCTGCCATTACCTGTCTTCCTCAAAGGAGGTACATTTTCCGCATATTAGGCACAGTGGGTTCATACTAGACTGATTTTATTTAAAAACATTACACATTCAGTGGGTCTGCCAGCAGGGGGGAAAAGCACATGTGTAACACACTTGGAAACTTGGGATTCGATTACAGATGCATCTAGGTAATGAAATGTCACCATTTTTCTCCCTTTTTTGTGTTCCCTACAGAGGGAGGCAGAACAGCTTGCTGAGACTGAGGCGCCTGTGTGAATCTTTGGCTCAATAAGGAGACTCAAACCAGTCCCAAGTGCAGAGACACAACTTGTTCCATTTAACAACTGCCTGGGAGGATTTTCCTGGTAGTCCAGTGGTTAAAAATCTGCCTTATAATGCAGGGGACGTGAGTTTGAACCCTGGTCCAAGTAGATTCCACATGCTGCAGGGCAGATTTAAGTCTGTGCACCGCAACTACTAAAGCCTGTGCACTCTGGAGAAGAAACGACCATTCGCACATTAACGCAAAGGTCTTCCGCATTTATCTTTAATTCCTCTGAGTGCTAACAGGTGTTCAGGGAAAGCAAGCTGACACTCTCCAAATGGGTGGCAAACAGATAAACTGAGAGAACAAAGGCAGCTGAGTGTGAAGCCTGGCCACGCTACCAAGGAAGTGTATGGAGTGCACAGTGGCTGAGCTGCAGTGGGTGGGAAGGGGGACGTGTCAGCTCTGAGACTGGTGGCCTCTGTTCTGTCCAGATTTTGAAGAGCGCGCAGTGGTGGAAATGTCAGTGTCAATGTGTGTATTCAGTTGAAACGTCATAGATGTAAGTCTCTCACTTGTCAATGCATTAGCTGACATGTGCTTAGTTGCTTAGAATAAGCATTTTTAAAGGAATACAAGCAGGAGTCAGATTTAGTTGCTTTATCTAATCTTTCAAATTACGAGGGTACCACAGGCACAAGACCTGAAACAAATCAGGCTGAGTCAACAACAAAAAAAGTAAGGTTATAATGGAAGCAGCATCCTAGTTTCCTTTATATTATCTATGTATAACATATATCAAGTTTACTCAACATTGTACAATTAAAGAGTATAAGAAGACCCCAGACAATCTGGGGGCTGAAAAATCTATACAAGGCATAAATACATTTTAGAGAAATACAAATGGTGGTGCTAGCAATGAAGAACCTGCCTGCCAAAGCAGGAGACATAGACTCAGGTTCGACCTCTGGATCAGGAAGACCCTAGAGGAGGGCACGGCAAGCCACTCCAGTATTCTTGCCTGGAGAATCTCAAGGACAGAAGAGCCCAGAGGGCTACAGTCCATAGGGTCACAAAGGGTCGGACACGACTGATGCAACTTAGCATGCATGCACACCAGGCACCATGTTAAGTTCTAAAGACACAAGGATGAACAAGATGTGATTTGTTTCCTTGAGACAAACACAATCTAAATCTAATGGGGAAGAGACAGGCACATTATGACTCCCATAATGAAACAAGTGCTAGGCTAGTAGTCCAGCAAGTGGCCCCAAAGAGGGACTGACTATAGCTCCCCAACAATGTGGTAGGAGGTCTTCAAATATAACATCTAAATTCATTTTGTTTTGTTATATTAATATTTATTTATTTGGCTGTGTCGGGTCTCACTTGCAGCATAAGGGACTTTGAGTTGCAGAATGTGAACTCTTAGTTGTAGCATGTGGCATCTAGTTCCCCAACCAGGGATCGAACACAAGCCCCATGAATTGGGAGTGCAGAGTTTTAACCACTGGACCACCAGGGAAGTCCCTAAGTTCATTTTGAAAGACAAGGAGTTTGTCAAGGAAGTCACAGCTCAGACAAAAAAAAAAAAGAGCACAGGCAAAGATACAAAAGTAGAAGGTCTTGCCTCTGTGATCACCGGCCCCTCTGTCTATCTGAATGACTCCTATTCTCCACCTGTACACTGCTGACTTCTTATCACCCCCAAGACAAAGCCAAGTGTTGTTTCCTCTGTGAAGCCTTCTCTGACAGCCCAGGAAGATATGGCTTCTCTTCTTCCACCCTCCCCAGCCACAAGCCAGACAGGGCGCCATGGCTATTTGGTGCACTTATTCTTCTACACACCTGTCTTGTACCAAATTGTGGATGCCCTGAACAAGTGAACTATTTCTTATTCATCTGGACATTTCTAGCACACAAGGCAGTGGCTGGCACATGGTTAGATCCACAACTGTTTGTCATTCATTAAGTGGACATTTGGGAAATACTGAGTTTTGTGGGTTTGACCTCTTTAGATTTTATGGGATGAGGCTGAGACAGGTGATGAAATCAAATGGGCTAAAACCCACCTGTGTGTGTGTGTGTGCTTAGTCGCTCAGTCATGTCCAACTCTTTGCAACCCCATGAACTGTAGCCGGCCAGGCTCCTCTGTCCATGGGGATTCTCCAGGCAAGAATATTGGAGTGCCCTTCTCCAGGGCATCTTCCCAGCCCAGGGATCAAAGAGGTCTCCTGTATTGCAGGTGGATTCTTTACCAATTGAGCCATCAGGAAAAAAAACAAAACACACCTAATACAACGATATAAGCACCATCATACGTACCGTCTGAGGATTCATTTTACCAGTCATCAAAGCCAGTAAGTCCGAGTCAGCCATTGTAATTGTGCAGTCGGCCTTCTTATCTAAAACAGACATGCAGAAAGAAGGAGAAAAGGGGAGTGTTCAGTTTCATGTGTACATTTTAGTCAAAAGTCACTGACTGCAACAGAATCACACCCAGTGTTAGTGTGGGCACATGGGCACTCCCATACACTCTACAGCAGCCTGGTAAAATGTGGCATAAATCACAAGCATCTCTATATTCGGCAAGAGGGAATACATTAAATAATCATGATATATTCATATAGTGGGGTACAATGCAGCCATTAGATGATGAGGATCTGCATTTCACTGACCTGAAAAGATATTCATATTATACTGTTCATGATACTGTTACACAAGCCAGTTACAAAACGAACTGTAAGCATGAACCCATGTTTTGCTTAAAAACAGATATTCAATTATATATATATATAGGAAAAACATATGTAAACTTGGAGACCAATATAATAATAATAATAGCTACTGTGGCACACAGATTCTAAGGCGACCCCTGTGATCGTTGCCTTCGTATAATCCCCTACCCTCGAGTATGGCCAGGACCTGTGACTAGCCTGCAGAATGTGAGAAAGGTGATGGCCTGTCATTCTTGTGTTGTATTACATTATTTAAGACTCTCTCTTGCTGGCCAAGTTTGTCTCACTCTCCTTCTGGCCTCGAATAAGCTAGCTGCTATACTGTGAACTACATACTGCTCAGGGAGAAAGCTACATGGCAGGGTACTGGCCTTTAGGAGCTGAGGGTAGACTCTGGTCTATAACCAGTAAAAAAAAAAAAAAAAAAAAACCCTAAAGCTATCGTTCTTACAGTTGCAAGAAGTTACTTCTGCAGCAACATGATTGAGCTTGGATATAAACCCCTTCTCCAGCCAAGGCTCCAGATGACAACCCAGTCCTGGACAACGCCCTGACCACAGCCTGCAAGACCTTATGTGGAAGACCCAGCTAAGCTGGCCTCAGCCAACTTACCCATGGAAGCTGTGAGGTAATAAATATGTGTGTTGTTTTAAACCACTAAGTTTGTGGTCATTTGTCATGCGGTAATAGAAGATGCATACCTAGCGCTATCCGGGCTTCACAAAATTTTTCTGCAAAGGATCAGACATTACATATTTTAGGCTTTGTAAGCCATTAGGTCTCTACTGCAATGACTCAACCCTGCACCTCCAGCACAAGAGCAGCCACAGATAATACATAAACAAATGCATGCAGCTATATTCCAACAAAACTGTTTTCAAAACAGTAGCAGACCAAGAGGGAGAAGATATTTGTAACTCATATATCTAACAAAGAACTTGTAGCCAGAAAATATAAAAAAACTCATATCACTCAATTAGAAAAGGGTGGATAGACCAATACAAAAATGGGCAAACAGGCACATACAAAAGATCTCCCAACGGCCACAGATGCACATGGAACAGTGCTCAGTTCCACTGGTCATCAGGAAAATGCAAGTAGAAAGTATAGATGAGATACTACAACATACCCACTACCATGAACAGCTTCAAAAATACCCAGTGCCGGTAAGGATGAACAGCTGAAAGGTCAATATAATGCTAGAGGGACTGTAAAATGTTACAATCACTTTAGAAAACAGCCTGGAAGTTTCTTCAGTTCAGTTCAGTCGCTCAGTCGTGTCCGACTCTTTGCAACCCCATGAATCGCAGCATGCCAGGCCTCCCTGTCCATCACCATCTCCTGGAGTTCACTCAAACTCACGTCCATCGAGTCGGTGATGCCATCCAGCCATCTCATCCTCTATCATCCCCTTCTCCTTCTGCCCCCAATGCCTCCCGGCGAAGTTTCTTAGAAAGCTAAAAACACATATGCCATATAACCTAGTAATCCCACTCTTAAGTGTTTACTCAAGAGAAATGAAAACATAAATCCACACAAAAACCTGTATGTGAATGTTCACAGTAGCTTTATTCAAATTGCCAAAATCTGGAAAAAAGACAACATCAGCCAGTGACTGGATAAACTACTCAGCAACAAAAAGGAACAAACTACTGACAGTACGTGAAAGAAGTGGGCTCGGAAAGCTGCAGGCTATTATGATTCCATTTGCAGTTTATGACATTCTGGAAAAAGTGAAACCACAGGGACAGAAATCAGATCAGTGGTTTCCAGGGCCTGAGCATGAGAGAAGGGGATTGACTATCAAAGGAGACGAGGACATTTTTTGGAAATATTCTGTATCTTGATTTTTGGTAGTGGCTACACAACTGCAGACATTTGTCTAAATTCATAGAATTGTAATCTAAAAATGGCAGATTTTATTGTACATAAATTATACCTTAAAGAACTTAACTTAAAAAAAAAAAACTAAACTAAATTACCAGAGTACTGTCAAAAATGTGGAGCAAATAAAACTCTCATATAATATTGAAGAGTAATATAGAAGAGAATTAAAACAGTATGTCCACAAGGAAACTTGGCTATATGGTAGCTCATGAGTTAGTATTTCTATTCCTGGTTATGTGCCAAATGGAGATAAGTACATATGTCCACTAAAAGACACACATGAGAATGTCTGCAATGGCTTTATTCATTAACACCCCAAAATGGAAACATGTAAAGATATATCAACCATGAACTGAATAAATAAATTCTGATGCACTCACATAGTAAAAATGAACTAATGCTACATGCAATAATATAATGAATCTTACAATGATGAAAGAAGCCACACCTCAAATAGTAAATATTGTATGGCTCCATCTATACGAATTTCCAAAATAAATAAAATTCAACTTATGGTGATAGAACTTGGAATAATGGTTCCTTTGGGGAATGATTAGAGATGGGAGGTGATATGTGGGAGATTTCTAGAGTGCTGGCAACATTCTACCTCTTGAGCTGGGAGATATATTCATTTGTTAACATTTATTTGCCTGTACACTCAGATATATGCCCTTCTTTATGGGCTAGACCTCAAAAAAATTTTACACAAAACAAAAAATGAGGTGGCGGGATGAATTTGCCCCATAGGCCGTCATTTGTCAACTCTTGATACAGATGGTAAGATTATAGGAGAGTAATTTTTTCATTTTATTTCTCTATCTTTTCCAAAATTTTTACACTTGATTATATATTAGTTATATAAAAATAAAGTTTTTAAAATAATAATTTTAATACTATAATCAAAGTATAATGGCAAAAATGCCATATCACAAAGACTCTAAATTCTTCTTGCAAAATCAGCCATGTCTACTTTGGATAAATGAGAGGTTTCAAGTGCAAAAGGAAAAATTCACCAAGAAATTAAAATTTTCAGCAGTCATTGTTTTAGGTAATCAGTATAACAACAGTACTCTAATAGCACTACAACTGATAACAGTAATAATATCAAATTATGGCCCAACAGTTAGCTAGTCTTTGCCTTAATTAAAAAAAAAAAATAGCAGTTGCTATGGTCTGAATGTCTGTATCCCCCCAAAACTCATATGTTGAAATCCTAATGCTTGATGCTATAGTATTAGTATGGAGGGCCTCCAAGAGTCATGACAGTAGAGCCCTTATGAATGGGATTTATGCCTTATCAAGAGGCTTCAGGGAGACCCCGAGCCCTTCCACGATGTGAGCCCACAGTAAGAAAGCACTGGCTATGAACCAGGAAGAGGGGCCTCACTAAATGTGACCATAGCAATGTCCTGATCTTGGACTTCCAGTCACCGGAACTATGACAGATAAATTCCTATTGTTTATGAGCCACCCAGGCTGTGGTATGTTCAATACAGCAATTCAAACGGACTAGGATAGGGATAAACTATCAAAGCATATGATGCCCGTATTATTAACTAAAACAATATTGGAAATAAAAGAAAAATTTTTTTTAATGTCTTAGAATGCAGGGGTAACCCTTAAAAGGACTGATTTTGCCTGTAACAAAATTTTCTCATTACATGAAAAAAGGTCTAAAGTCTTAAAAACTAAGGTATTTATGGGGGGGGAGGGGTGGGATGGATTAAGAGCTTGGGATTAACATATACACATTACTATGTATAAAATAGATAATTAATGAGAATCTACTGTAGCACAGAGACCTCTACTCTGTGCCCTGTGGTGACCTAAATGGATGGAATTTCAAAAAAGAAGGGATGTATGTATACGTTCTAGGGCTTCCCTGGTGGCTCAGATGGTAAAGAATCTGCCTTCAGTGTGGGACACCTGAGTTCAGTTCCTGGGTTGGAAAGATCCTCTGGAGAAGGGAATGGCAACCCACTCCAGTATTCTCGCCTGGAGAATTCCAGGGACAGAGGAGTCTGGTAGGCTATATTAGTCCATGGGGTCACGGAGTCAGATACAACTGAGCGACTAACACTACCATGTTACATAAGGCTGATTCCCTTTGCTACACAGCAGAAACTGATATGGTAGTGTAAAATAAGTATACTTCAATAATAAAAAATAACAACAATAAGCCTTAATACCAGGTAGAGGAATTCTTCCCACCTTATTTTTTGCAATGATTTTTAAGCCATCCTAGGGCCTATGATTTTCCATATAAATTTTTAAATAAGCTTGTCTATGACTAAGAAAATGGCAATCCACTCCAGTGTCTTTGCCTGGAGAATCTCAGGGATGGGGGAGCCTGGTGGGCTGCCGTCTACAGGGTCACACAGAGTCGGACACGACTGAAGCGACTTAGCAGCAGCAGCATGACTAAGAAAAGTCTTGCGCGAATTTTGGTAGAAATTGTATTTAGTACATAGATGAATTTGAGAAGTGACACCTTTATTCAACTGAGTCTTCCAATCTTAGAATATGTTATTTCCCTCAATTCAGTTAGGTTTTCTTTGATTTCCTTTGTTAATGTTATAATTTTCAGCATATAGATTCTGTATATGTTTTTTAAGTGTAAATCTAAGTATTTAATTTTTTGTAGAAAGCATGTGAGAGTTGGACTGTGAAGAAAGCTGAGTGCCGAAGAATTGATGCTTTTGAACTGTGGTGTTGGAGAAGACTCCTGAGAGTCCCTTGGACTGCAAGGAGATCCAACCAGTCCATTCTAAAGGAGATCAGCCCTGGGTGTTCTTTGGAAGGAATGATGCTAAAGCTGAAACTCCAGTACTTTGGCCACCTCGTGCGAAGCGTGGAGACTCTTGACTCACTGGAAAAAACTCTGATGCTGGGAGGGATTGGGGGCAGGAGGAGAAGGGGGTGACAGAGGGTGAGATGGCTGGATGGCAACACCAACTCAATGGACGTAAGTTTGAGCGAACTCCAGGAGTTGGTGATGGATAGGGAGGCCTGGCGTGCTGCGTTTATGGGGTTGCAAAGAGTCAGACACGACTCAGTGACTGAACTGAACTGAACTGAACAATATTAATACTGTTATGTTTTAAAAAACATTAAGGTAGTTATAATTTAGAAAATCCAATTCTCTTGTAGATAGGTAACATCAAAGAGCAGGGAGAAAAAAAGTTAGCAAATTGAGATAGCTGGACTTGATTTATAGCTGGATTAGATCCTAATATTCCAAGAAAGGACTCTTAGTGACTTTAGGAAATAAAGTGCTGCTGCTGCTGTTACTATACCAGCACTTACTGAGCTCTCTCTATGCTGAGAGCTTCACATACCTGGACTTTATTTGATCTTAATAACCCTACGAGTATTGACAGAACTCTTCCTCCTTCACAGTCTAGGTACCATCAATTTCACCCCAAACACTCCTGGTGACCTGGTGACTCCACCTAACGCTTTTCTCACCGCCAACACTCAAGCTATCCTTTTTGCTTCCTTAGATGGTGGTATCATCCATTCTCCTAATTGCACTCTCTGCCTCTGATTTCTTCCTTTCTAATTCATCAGGTCTAACGCAGCAGCTTCATCCTCTAAAACACAGCTCTGACTTTCCTTTTTTTCAAAAAAGCTAGTGTCCCTTGAACACCTCTCTCAATTGCACCAGGTTCTCTCCAAAGAGAGAAACATAACATACAATATAGCTACCATTTACTGAATGCTTACTAAGCATCACTCATTCATTCTGCTGTTCATTTTTATTATCTGTTTTATTGAAGGCCTACCAGGTATCAGATATTGTTCTAGGCACTGTGAATGCAGCAGTGAACCTAAGAGGCAAAAGCTCTGCCTTCACGCAGTGGGGGATGGACAATAAGCAAATAAGATACCGTATATCAGATGGAGGTAAGTGCTATAAATAAAAGTAAGGCAGCAAAGGACATAGGGAACGGTAATGAGGTATGATTTAGAAGTGTGGCTGGGGAAACGTTCACTGAGAAGGTGACATTTGGGCAAAAAGCCAAAGCAAATGCAAGGACCAGTCATGAGGATATCTGAGGGATGATGATCCCAGGCAGTAGAAAGTTCCTGAACTGGGAATACCTTACATTCAAGCCAGAGCAAGGAAGCCACTGTGACTGGAGCAAAGTGAGGAAGATGTAGTAAGAAAGAGAAGACGAGGGCCAATCACATGGTATGTACAGCAGAGACTGGAACAACACTGTAAGTCAAAGTGAAAGTGAAGTCGCTCAGTTGTGTCCGACTCTTTGTGACCCCATGGATTGTAGCCCACCAGTAAGATATCTGGGACTCATCCTTGTAGAGATGGTTTGAAAAGCATGAGATTAGATGAGAGCCCCAGGCAGTGAATGTAGACAGAACTGAGTCTTAGAGCACACCAACATTTACACACTTAGAGATAAGGAAAAAACAGGGAGAGGCCAAGAAGGAACGCCCAATAGGTAGGAAGAAAGCCTAGAAGAGTAATATGATCATAACTGGGAACTAACCACTGAAGTTAACAGTATGGTGGTTACTTGTGACCTTGACAAGAACAGTTTTGGAATAATGAAGAGGTGACAAAGGCTGACCGAAGTAGGTTCAAGAAACACTGAGATGACAGGAAGTGGAGACAGTGAGTACAGACAGGTCTTTTGAGGACATGTAGCCATACACTGACCCATGTGCTTCACAGGTTAATTAGTAGACAATTCTCTTAATCCCCACACGAATCCTATGAAATAGGAACCATTTATTATTTCCATTTACAAATGAAAAAAAAAAGCACAAAGCTCGGAGAAGTGAAATAATTTAAGGCCAGAATCTGTGAGTGGCAGGATCAGGACTCTAAACCCAAGCTTGTCTAATTCCAAAGCCTAATGCTAGCAACAGTGATGGAGCCTCTCAATCTTTGGGAGGAAACAGCTAGGACATATTCCTAGTCCCAAAGATTCCCCAGTCCTTGACAAGGTTCTATAACTCTAAAGCCAGCCCTTTTGGGGACACCAAAGCAGGCCCCCATTTTCCTTTGTGAACTTGTCAGTGCTTTATCAATGAGGTTGTCACTGCACTGACCTGAGTTAGGGAGCACTGATCCTTTGCCGTTCTTCACGTCCACCACCCAGGTGGCTTCTTTACCCCCAGGGCCATCCTTTACCTTAAAGGCAAAAATACCACCGATTTTCTTCACAAACTGCTCTCCTTCCTGGAAAGAAAAACAACACAGAGTTATATGAAGTTCATTCCTCTGGCTTTGCCCCCAAATTAAATGTTTAAGCAGATATATGACATGAGCTGCTGGGCAGCAGGCAGTCCCCAGGCTCCCTTAGGATCTTTCACCCAGAAAATCCGAAAGGTAACCAGGCAGCAACTCCCTCATCTGCCAGATCTTCTGATGAAAATGGCTTTCTGGATACAACCAGTGGAAGGGCAAGGGGAAATGGGGAGTGAGTGGCACAGACAGCACTTTCTATTGAAATAGGCTTCATTTGCCTCAATAATTTCTGGAAGATTCACTCTGGCCTCTCAAAACACAGGAACCCTATCCCCTCTTTTTTTCTAGCAGGTAAAGTCCTTCACATATATGTTTGGTATTCCACAATCAGAATTTAAAGATAAGTGGTTCAACTCATTTTCTGGATTAGTATAAAGAATCATACGAGTAATATCCCATCCACCACCTACTTTTGGATCTTGGGGAATGAGGCTGAAAAAATAACCTCAGATCCATATCTCTGTAGGGTGGTTTTCTTTCTCCTTCCCTCTTCCCTTCATTCCCACTCTGTTTCCCCTTTTCTTACTGAAATACTGATTGACTGAAACCATGACTGTCCCCAAACTTTGTTTCAGGCTCTGTAGAGTTAGAAGGGAAATGATAACACACTATGATCTCTATGATGAAGCGGAGTACAGAGGACACCCTAAGCCGGTTGGCAGGGTGAATAACTCACATACCCCCCCCTGAAAATGCACATAGACACAATAACTTCATTGCAATTAAATATATCATACTGCAGAAAAACAGAAAATATTGATAAAGAAAAAGAAAATAGAAATCATTTACAATTTCATCACCACTCAAGAAAATAACATTTTGATATAAATCCCCTCTATCTTTTTTTCTCTGCATATATACTTTTTAAATGAGATCACAGTGTAGACTATACTGTTTTGTAATCCACCTTTCAGTTTAATATATCTATCCTTACTACTGTGCCATTAAGAATTCTTCTACATAATTTTAAATGACTATACACAGTCTTTAACTGTAGAAGTCCACTATACTTCACTCTCTGTTGCTTGATGGGCTTCCCTGGTGGCTAGCTGGTTAAGAATCCGCCTGCAATGCAGGAGACCCTGGTTCAACTCCTGGGTTGGGAAGATCCCTTGGAGAAGGGATAGGCTACCCACTCCAGTACTCATGGGCTTCCCTGGTAAAGAAACCACCTGCAAGGCGGGAGACCTGGGCTCGATCCCTGGGTTTGAAAGGTCCCTGGAGGAGGACATGACAACCCACTCTAGTATTCTTGCCTGGAGAATACCCATGGACAGAGGAGCCTGGTGGGCTACAGTCCATGGGGTCGCAAAGAATCGGACACAACTGAGCGACTCAGCACAGCACAGCTGTTGCTTGATATTTAGGTTAGTCCTAACTTCTGGCTCTTAAAACAATGCTGTAAATAGCATTCTTGTATCTAAGTATTTTTATATAAACTCATTTATATAAAGTTAAACTCTAAGAATCGAACTTTGCTAATTAATAATAATGAATTTGAAACAGCATAAGTTTGAATTTTTGCTCTGCCATGTACTTATATAATCCTGAGCAAGTTAATAAACCTCTCTCAATCTGTTTTCTTTTCTGTGAAACAGAGTTAATAATAGCAGCTATCCTCATAAAGTTGTACAGTACTTAAATACCCACAAAACACAGAGTAACTGCTCAATAAATGTTAGTATTTTTTCCCATTATTTCACTCTATGATCTGTCTGCTATTTCTGTGCCAGTATTATAGCTTTATAAATCGACTTTAGTCTTTAATATAGAAAATTTCCATGTGTGTGTGTTAGTCACTCAGTCGTGTCTGATTCTTTGCAACCCAATGAACTGCAGCCCACCAGGCTCCTCTGTCCCTGGGATTCTCCAGGCCAGAATACTCCAGTGGGTTGCCATTTCCTTCTCCAGAGGATCTTCCTGACCCAAGGATCAAACCTGGGTCTCCTGCATTGCAGGAGGATTCTTTATCATCTGAGCTACAGGGAATCTCAAAATTTCCATAATCTTCCAAATATTCTTCACTATTCTTGGATTTGTTTGAATCTTTTTTTTCTTCTAGATGTACATTATAATCATTCAGTTTTTTTGCCCCCAAATGCTGTTGGATTTAAACAGGGTTACATAAAATACATGGATCTGTTTGATGGAGAATATTTACCTTATAATATTAAGTCCTCCCATTCATGAATATGTTCTATCTTCAAGTTTTCCTTGATGTCCCTTGGCAATATTCTGTCATTTCCCCCCACATATAAGCTTTTGTACATTTTTTGCTAAGTTTATTCTTAGTTATTTTATATTGCTCTTGTTAGTAATATATTTTTCATTATATTTTTACTGAATTATTGCAAACATATAGAAAATATATTTATACAATTGACTACCTTTTGAGTGGGAGGAGCCTGGTAGGCTGCAGTCCATGGGGTCGCTAGGAGTCAGACACGACTGAGCGACTTCACTTTCACTTTTTAGTTTCATGCATTGGAGAAGGAAATGGCAACCCACTCCAGTGTTCTTGCCTGGAGAATCCAAGGGACGGGGGAGCCTGGTGGGCTGCCGTCTATGGGGTTGCACAGAGTCAGACACGACTGAAGCAACTTAGCAGCAGCAGCAGCAGCAACCTTTTGAGTCTTCATACAATTTCTAATAGCTTTTACTTCCCACTTTTTCTTTTTAGCCTTACATCCCTGCAATAATTTATATCCAAGATTCTTTCTTTTGGTTAGAAGAACATAATATTTGTTCTTCTAACAAAGATTTCAGTGTTTACTATGCTCAGGCACTGTACTAACTACCTGAAATATTCAAATAATTATTACGAGATACTCACCTCTGTTTCTATGTAGGCAGAGATACTGACCCAAGTTCTTGCTGTGCCTTGTTTTTTATAACAAATTCACTGAGATATAATTTATATACCATAAAATTTATCCTGTTAAAGTATATAGTTTAGTGGTATTTTAGTATATTCAAAGTTGTGCAACCAACACCAGTATCTAACTTTGAAACATTCTCATCACCCCCTAAAGAAGCCAACACCCATTAGCAGTCACCCTCTATCTCATCATTCTCTCTTTCCACCAACCCCTGCCAACCACTTAGCTACCTTCTGTCTTGGTGAATTTATTCTGGATGTTTCATACAAACAGAATTATACAATACATGATCTTTTGTGACTGGCTTCTTTCACTTATCATAATGCTTTTAAGGTTCATCCATGCTGTAACATGTATCAGAAATTAATTCTTTTTCACGACCAAGTAACATTCCATTGTATGCAGGCAGCAACATTTTGTTTAGCCATTCATCAATTGACAGCTGTTTCCCCTTTTTAACTATTATCAGTAATACTGCTATGGACATTTGTGTCCAACTTTTTATATGGACATAGATAGGCTCTAATTCCTCTTAGGTTTACATTTAGAAATTAAAATTTATGTTATTTTAGGGTGATGTGTAACTTTTTGAGAAACTATCAAACTTTTCTAAAGCGGCTGTACCATGTTACATCCTACTAGCAACAAATGAAGGTTCCAATTTCTCCATATCCTTATCAGCACTTTTGTCTGTCTTTTTTGTTTAGTCATCCTAGTGGGTTTGTCAAGCTTTTTCCTGTACACAGATAATAAACCTGAACCTATCTGGAATCAACCATGGGTCTTAGGATTCCAAAGAAGCTATTCTAAAATTATTGAGTCTAGGCCTACTTATTTCAACCTCCATGGAGGCAAATCTTACATGTGAGTGTCCTGAGACCAACTATCAACATTTTCTAGTTAAATCAAGAAACCAAAACGACTGTCAGATTTTTTTTTAAAGTGAAGGAGAGAAATTCTCTTATTTTGGTTCCCTTAAAAGATCTCAAATTATTTTTAGGCTAACTCTAGGAAAAATTATTAACAACAATAACAATCTTTGGGTGGCTATAAAGTTTTCAAGCGCTTTTTTTTTTTTTAGTGCTTTTTATATACATTATTTTCATAAAACCCTGTAAGTAACTGGACAGGTATTAATATTAGCTCATTAGGCAGAAACAACAACTAGGGTTCTAAACGGTTAAGAACCCTTTAGACTATTCTCTATCCTGCCGGCAACTAAGCCACCTAATACAAACCCACCTAATACTAACAGAAAAATCACTTTCAGATTTGAATTTAGATGGCTCCCCACAGCCCACAGGATAATGCCTGTCTTTACATATCATTCCAGAGTCTTCGTAACCAGAAGGTAATGCTCTTACCTTCAGCCTCTTTTTCGTTCTGACCATTTTGAATGCCATGGACACATGTGCTTCTGTGCCCTTACTTATGCCCTGTCTGAATTCACTCGCCTCTTCCTTCTCTCCATTCCTGCCCAACTTCACCAATTCAGGTCCTCAGTTCACATGCTAACTCCTCTGGAAAGGCTTTTCTGTCTCTACTGGACACTCTGATAGCCCTTTGCACATAACCCACACGCATGTTTCTTGTCAAAGCCATTTTCTTTTTTTCCCTAGGAAATTTTTTCCACGTCTGTCTTGCCACTAAACTCTAATGTTCCCTGAGGGGAGGTGACATATGACAAGTAAGTAATACAACCAGAATTCAAATTCAGGTCGGTTTAACTTCAAATTCAATGCTCTTTCCATTTGTTCATACCATACGGCAAAGTTGCTTACATCAATACTTTCAAACTTCAGCCTATAAAAGCAGTTTCTGTCACCATGCATAAATCAAAAGAAAGTTCAAAGTCTTTTTCCACATTCCTTAAAATCTTTTATCCTTCAAGGTTCTGCGGAGGTAACCTAGAAAAGTAGATTAGTAATGCTGGTGTCTGGGCCACCCAAAGAGCCAGGCCTCCTCTGGAGCCAACGGCCCATGAACAAACAGCTGCGTCTAAGACATCTGCTTGCACAATGCCTCAGGAATAGTTATGGCAGATGCCAAGTTAGAGCAGGAAAACACAGCAAATGTTTAGAAACTACCCGAATACTTAGAAACTCCTCTCTCTTCTTTAAGACAGATTAACTTTGCATCTGCTGCTACTTTTGAGAACCAACTGATCCTCTTATAAAATCAAATCCTTTAGCCAATAAGACATTTTCAATTGAAAAAGGAGTGAGAGAGGGTAAGGAAATGGACGAGGAGAGAGTTAAAAGGGTAAAGAAACTACACATCTCTTGCGAAGCTGGAGATCACAAATAGTTCTAAGTGCCTCCATACTTGAAGAAAAGTAATTCTTTTTGAGTAGCAAAAGGTCAAGGAATAGGTCCTGCGGTAAACTGAATAGGAACAAAAAATTAAGACAGAATTCAAAGAAGGGCAATAGGGTACTGCTAACAAAGACAACAGAGAAGGCGATGGCACCCACTCCAGTACTCTTGCCTGGAAAATCCTATGGACAGAGGAGCCTGGTGGGCTGTAGTCCATGGGGTCGCTAAGAGTCGAACACGACTGAGCGACTTCACTTTCACTTTTCACTTTCATGCATTGGAGAAGGAAATGGCAACCCACTCCAGTGTTCTTGCCTGGAGAATCCCAGGGACGGGGGAGCGTGGTGGGCTGCTGGGGTCGCACAGAGTCAGACACGACTGAAGTGACTTAGCAGCAGCAACAAAGACAAAAGTGGAAATAAAATCTCTTGCCAGATTTCTTTTCTCCTAATGAAGAAAATGCATGAATTGATAAAAGATTCCAATACTTTCATTTTCTGGCATGGCAAACATTTAGAAAACTGACAATCATGAGAAGGAGAGAAAAAATAAGGGACAAGGTCCACACAAGAGAGGTTACAGAGGGAGAAGAATTAAAATGGGAGCAAGAGGCAAACATGTGCAAAGTCAAAAGAATACTGTGAAATACAAACACCACTGTTTTGTTAATCCCAATAATGAAGTGTTCAATGGCTGACATACAGCCATGTCAGATACTCTCTAAACTCTTTTTTTGACAGAATAATGTTAAAAAATGGGACAACCTGGCAGAAGTTAACTATCCTATGGGCTACTCTGCAGGCAAATATTGATGTCATTAAGAAAAACTTTTTTCAGGCCTTAGCAAGTTCAACTTTATTTTAGTGGATACCTGTAATGAAAGAAATTTCAAAAACAATAAGCAGATATACTTTTCTACTCTTGGGAAAGGTTTTTTAAAAAACCAGTCAACAAAGCACTGGAAATAGGGTGAAGAAAAAACAGTCAATCTCATGAACTATCATTGAGTCTGTAAATTAGTACCCTCTTTTTGGTGGATAGTCTGACAATAAGTATCATGGCATTAAGTACCTAAAGATGAGTGCAAAAGGAAATTTATTATACCTTTATTTTTTGTGAGATTTAACTACAACCTGATGTTCATCATAAGAAGCTAGTTAAATAGATTATGATATTTATAGTCAAACATATACTATGGGGTCATTAAAACTGATGGCAAGGGTTTATATTTATGGGTAGGGAACACTCTATCAAGAAATAAGAAGCTGGTTATAAAACAACAGGTGGACCAATGCAGGTATATCCTTGCAAGATGGTGGCAGAACAGGTCTGCGAGCGGCTGGGCCAGTGCCTGCCTGCTGGAAACAGTCAACCCTGGCCCTCTCTACCTCAAGAAGACTGATGATTGTTACGAAAATTCTAGAAATGCAGGGTATTTTGCCAAGACATTTCAGTCACATTAGCTATTTAGTGCAATCACACCCACAGCACAATCACCTTAAGATGTTAAGAAAACCTTTGTGTTACAATAAGGGAGTTTCGAGATATGCACAAAGTTTGTTTTCACACTGTGCCTCTAATATGAGTGAACTGCACACCTTAAATATTTTGAATCTTTTTATTTCAGCCCACTGGTCAGTTTCATAGATGTGTAAAATTAAAATCAATTATGAAATTCCAAGATGTCTTTCATGAAACAATGAAGTAAACGTCCAATTTTACCTAAGGGAAAACTCTCTTTTTGGAGAAAGAGTTACAATTAGGTTGCTTTAGTATGATTATCTATCAAGAACTAATTACTGTACATAAACATAGGTCCGCATATAATAAATTTACAAATTCAAAATGTACTGTATGATCCTAGTTGTGTAAAACTGTATATTCATATACAAAGAGAGATGTCTGAAAGAATATCAACTACCGTTAATACTTTAGGGAGCTCTCAGTAACGGCATTTCAGGAGATTAAAAATTTTTCTTATTTGTATGTTTCTGTATAATTCTCTTGATGAGCTCATTTTTACAACAAGAAAAACAGATTTGAAAACTCTGAAAAACTCAAACGCAAAAAAATTCTTTTTAAAAGGACTTTTAATATTAGATGCTTTTAAGGCTCCTTTAAATATTATTCTCTTGAATGATTCTAAGTAAGATCTTTTTAATCCAGAAGGAAATTAGACCAAAACAGATTTTAATCCTTTTACATAACTCAAATCTGGAGATTTACATATCTCTGAATGCACTTTTATCAGAATTACAAGGAAGCCATAACGAACACTGAGAAATCTAAGATACACTCAATACTTGACAATATGATATAAATTTTCCACTTATACCACTTCATGGCAACACCCGAAATCTGTATCCACTTCCACTAGCCCAGGGTCCTCCTGGTAGTATTTTACATAAACTGTACTTACATCTTCAAGCTTCTTCTCAATCTCCTTAAAGACAAGGTTTGCCTTAAATCCATCAACTGCAGAGCTGGTTGGAACAGCCTCAATTTGATGAGTTCTAAAAGAACTAAAGAAAATAACTGATTTCAATCCATGGAGCCACATAGGTACTAGGTTTTTTTTTCAACATTTATATAGTAAATACTGTATAAATGTAGTAATTTTCAAAAACTCTAACAGAGATGTTGGGACTTTCACCCAAAGGAAATTGTTTTTAGGTGAATAAAACAATTAACCTTTTCTTCTCATTATTCAACAAATACTGACTGCTCGCCAGGTGGTAGGCACTGTCCTAAAAAAAATGGTAAACCAATGAACCTATCCTCATGAAGCTTTTATGCCAGTGGGGGAAACAATGAACATGCAAAAAAATAAAGAATATAGTTACTATGAAGAAAATGAGGCAAGTTAAGAGGATATAATGAAAGTATATTTATGTGTGTCGAGTGGCTTCTTTTAGAAAGCCTAGTCAGATAGTCCTCTCTGGGGAGGCGATATTTAAATTAGGTCTTATATTTTGTAAATGAGCCCGCCATGTAAAGAAAAGGCAGAGGAACCAGAGATCAAATTGCCAACATCCACTGGATCATGGAAAAAGCAAGAGAGTTCCAGAAAAACATCTATTTCTGCTTTATTGACTATGCCAAAGCCTTTGACTGTGTGGATCACAATCAACTGTGGACAATTCTGAAAGAGATGGGAATACCAGACCACCTGACCTGCCTCTTGAGAAACCTATATGCAAGTCAAGAAGCAACAGTTAGAACTGGACATGGAACAACAGACTGATTCCAAATAGGAAAAGGAGTACATCAAGGCTGTATATTGTCACCCTGCTTATTTAACTTCTATGCAGAGTACATCATGAGAAACGCTGGGCTGGAAGAAGCACAAGCTGGAATCAAGATTGCCAGGAGAAATATCAATAACCTCAGATATGCAGATGACACCACCCTTATGGCAGAAAGTGAAGAGGAACTAAAAAGCCTCTTGATGAAAGTGAAAGAGGAGAGTGAAAAAGTTGGCTTAAAGCTCAACATTCAGAAAACGAAGGTCATGGCATCTGGTCCCATCACATCATGGGAAATAGATGGGGAAACAGTGGAATTAGTGTCAGACTTTATTTTGGGGGGCTCCAAAATCACTGCAGATGGTGACTTCAGCCATGAAATTAAAAGATGCTTACTCCTTGGAAGGAAAGTTATGACCAACCTAGATAGCATATTGAAAAGCAGAAACATTACTTTGCCAACAAAGGTCCATCTAGTCAAGGCTATGGTTTTCCCAGTGGTCATGTATGGATGTGAGAGTTGGACTGTGAAGAAAGCTGAGCACCGAAGAATTGATGCTTTTGAACTATGGTGTTGGTGAAGACTCTGAAGAGCCTCTTGGACTACAAGGAGATCTAACTGGTCCATTCTAAAGGAGATCAGTCCTGGATGTTCATTGGAAGGACTGATGCTAAAGCTGAAACTCCAATACTTTGGCCACCTCATGTGAAGAGCTGACCCATTGGAAAATACCCTGATACTGGGAGGGAATGGGGGCAGGAGGAGAAGGGGACGACAGAGGATGAGGTGGCTGGATGGCATCACCGAATCAATGGACATGAGTCTGAGTGAACTCCAGGAGTTGGTGATGGATAAGGAGGCCTGGCATGCTGTGATTCGTGGGGTCGCAAAGAGTCAGACACGACTGAGCAGCTGAACTGAACTGAACTGATGTAAAGATTTAGGCAGGAAAGTCAGTTCTACATTTTCAGTGTAAAGAATGGGATACAAAAACTAGCTTGGCAGTTAAAGGAAGTATAAGAAGGCCAGCATGGCTGGAGCAGGGCAGAGGAGAAGGATCTAAGGTCACAGGAACACACAGGGCAAGATAACAAGGGGCTTTATATGTCATAGTTCAGAGTGCGGGTTTTATTTTAAGCACCATGAGAAGAACTGTAGGGTATAACCTGGAAAGTAGCACAATCCAATTTACATGTCTAAAAAAATAAATCTGACTGCCACCTGGAAAATGGACTATAAGAGGGCAAGTGGGGAGGCAGGGAGACCAATTTAGAGGCTACAGTTCCCCAGGCAAGAGACGATGGTGATTAAACAGGGTATAAGAGGAGTAAGCAGAGGCTGGACTGAAAATTTATTTTTTAGCTATAACACATGAATTTAACATCTGCCTATTGGTTGTTTGTTACTTAGGGAACAACTACAGATCAATTTCCTGATATGGCAGAAGGAACATAGTCCCTACAGGTACAAAGGCCTGGGTTAGAATCCCAAGGCTCCTCCATTCGGTAGCCATATGATGCTGAGTGAGCTACTTCATCTCTGTGCACAGTCTTGTGGGGAGGCAGGCAAGAAGGCGGTCAGTGCCAATGACTTTGCAGAATTAAATGGAATCCTGTGCAGAAGGTACATAGCAGAGATCATGGCCCATGGTTAAAAAATGACAGCCACAACTATTAGAGGCTGCAGAGCCTCAAGTGTTAGACGCCGAAGTAAACTCAAAGACCTGTGGAAGATGAGGGCACCTTAGGGTTTTAACTCCTCTGAAATAACACAAGCATGCTGGTTGTGGTGGGGCTGGGACAGTAAACACAAGAAATACATACTTGAAGGAGTCAAGAGTGTAACAGCTTCTCAGTAAGCAAAGCCTTTCTCTTATTTCTCTATCCTCTCTCCTTCCTTCTCTCTTTCTCTCTCCCCACTCATCCCATCCATTTCTCCCTCCTCTTCCCTTCTTTCTGTCATGTCATACATGTTTAATGACTGCTTGCCACATGCCAAGACTTCTTCAAGGCACTGGGAATATAAAGGCAAACAAGCCAGACCCAGTCCCAGTCCTCACTGAGTTTATATTTTTCCAGGATGAAAAGAAATAAACACACAAAAATAATTGAAAATATTAAAAGCAAACAAAAAGAGAAACCTACTTTAGGTAAAGCAGTCAAGGAATGATGTCTCTGACCAAATGAATTTAAGCTAAGACCCAATAAAATAAAGAAAAAGAGCTAGCCATTCAAAGAGGAAACTGCAAAGCTTCTGAAAGAGAAAAAAGAGTTTGTTATGTTAAAAGAAAGTAAAACAGGACCAGTCACTAGAGTCCAGTAAGTGGGGGCAGAACTGGGCAGGGACCAGACCATGCAGGCCAAAGCAGGGAATTCGGGAACCGGCTGAGATGATTCAACAGGAAAGTGAAATAGCTGTGATTATTCTTACAACAGTGTGCAGTGGCCAGGCTGGGATGCAAGAACTTAGGTGGGGAGAGAGTTATGAGGCTGCTGAAGAGGTCCAGATAGGAAGTGGTGGTGGTCTGGACTACAGTGGAAGCAGTCTGCCAGAGGAGACGAAGAGAAGGAAATGGATTCAAAATAGATTTTCAAAGGCCTTGCTGCTGGGAATGAGGGAGATCTAAAGGGGAGGGGAAAGACCAAGGATGATTTAAGTGTTTGGCCTGAATAACTAGGGGGATGGTAGTGCCATTTATTGACAAAAGGAAGAATGTAGTGGGAATAAAGGGGATCAAAGTTCCATCTCAAGCACAGTCAGTATGTGAGACAAGAAGGCAGCTGGGTATGAGAGTCTGGAGCCAGAATAGGTCTAGGCTGAGATAAAGTGGGTAATCATTAGCATAATGAAGGCATTTAAATCCATGTGAACAAACAAGCTCATCTTAAGGGCATTACAGAGAAAGAAGACTAGGACTTGATTATTTACAAGTCTGGGAGAGAAGAGGAAGCAGCAGCCAGTGAGGCAAGAGGAAAAGCAGAAGAAGAGCAGGTGTAACAGACGTGAGAAAGAATTCCGGAGGGAGGGAGCAGGGAAGCAGGAGGAAACTATGTCAAAGGGCAAACTTCCACTGGATTGGCAACATGACTTTTCGGGTGACTTTGACAAAATCAATTTTAAGTGAGTGCTGGAAGACAGAAATCAGAAAATGGTAAATTAAAGAGTGAATAGGAGAGGGAAATACAGACGCTGTGGCTCTTTTGAGACATTACTTTTAGGGGAAGAGTGAAATGGAGTGGTCTCTGGAGGGGGAGGGTGGCATTAAGGAAGACTGGCTTTTGCTTTTAGATGAACATAGCACAGCATGTTAGCCTGATGATGGTGATGAACCAGGGGAAGAGAGGAGAGAAGTCTTGAGACGGTGAAGGGGGATGAGATCTAGTGGCCTGTGAAAGATGGGACTCACAGAAGAGATTAGATGGGTGTAATTCTAGATATGCAGGTCAAAAGGCACCAGACATGGAACACTAGACTGGTTGCAAATTAGGAAAGGAGTACATCAAGGCTGTATATTGTCACCCTGCTTATTTAACTTATATGCAGAGTACATCATGAGAAATGCCAGGCTGGAGGAAGCACAAGCTGGAATTAAGATGTCAGAAAGCAGAGAAGAACTAAAGAGCCTCTTGATAAAAGTGAAAGAGGAGAGTGAAAAGCTGGCTTAAAACTCAACATTCAAAAAACGATGATCATGGCATCCGGTCCCATCACTTCATGGCAAATAGACGGGGAAACAATGGAGACAGTGAGAGACTTTATTTTCTCGGGCTCCCAAATCACTGCAGAAGGTGACTGTAGCCATGAAATTAAAAGACACTTACTCCTTGGAAGAAAAGCTATGACCAACCTAGACAGCATATTAAAAAGCAGAGATGCTACTTTGCCAACAAAGGTCCATCTAGTCAAAGTCATGGCTTTTCCAGAAGTCATGTATGGATGTGAGAGTTGGACTATAAAGAAAGCTGAGTGCTGAGGAATGATGCTTTTGAACTGTGGTGTTGGAGAAGACTCTTGAGAGTCCCTTGGACTGCAAAGAGATTCAACCAGTCAATCACAAAGGAAATCAGTCCTGAATATTCATTGGAAGGACTGATGCTGAAGCTCCAATACTTTGACCACCTGACTCGAAGAACTGACTCATTTGAAAAGACCCTGATGCTGGGAAAGACTGAAGGCAGGAAGAGAAGGGGACAACAGAGGATAAGATGGTTGAATGGCATCACCAACTCAATGGACATGAGTCTGAGCAAGCCCCGGGAGTTGGTGATGGACAGGGAAGCCTGGCATGCTATATACAGTCCATGAGGTAGCAGAGAGTAGAACTCAACTGAGAGACTGAACTGAACTGAACTGAATTCTAGACAGGTCAGTAAGCCTTGAGATGGATGATGAGGGAGTCTGGGTCTAATAGCTTCTGTTTTTTCAACAAGGTACAAGGAAAAGTAACCAGCTAAGAAGGAAGGTCAAAGATGGTTTTGGAAAGCCTGTGTGTGTGCTCAGTCATGTCCAGCTCTTTGCAACCCCATGGACTGTAGCCCACCTAGTTCCTCTGTCCATGGGATTTTCCAGGCAAGAATACTGGAATGGATTGCCATTCCCTTCCTCAGGGGATCTTCCCGATCCAGTGATTGAACCCAAGTCTCCTGTGTCTCCTGCATTGGCAGATGGATTCTTTACCACTGCACCACCTGGGAAGCCCTTGGAAAGTCTAAAAGGCTGAAAAGTGAACCTACCAGAGGAGTCATATTAACATCACAATGAGGAGTGGAGGTACGCTCCCACCAAAGCTGAAATGCACACAGCTCTCAGACCCTGGCAGGCTACCTCACGCATCCCTGCATGCGTGAGAAATCACTTCCGTCATGTCCAACTTTGCGACCTTATGGACTGTAGCCTGCCAGGCTCCTCTGTCCATGGGATTCTCCAGGTATATATACTGGAGTGGGTTGCTGTGCCCTCCTCTAGGAGATCTTCCAGACCCAGGGACAGAACCTTTGTCTCTTATATCTCTTGCATTGGCAGGGGGGTTCTTTATCACTGGCGCCACCTGGGAAGCCCTAGGCTACTTCATACTTCCATCCATTTGCCCTTGCCACTCCCTGTGTCTGGAATACCCCTGTCTTAGCAAACTCCATTTTACCCTTCAAGATCCAGGCCAGAAAACTCTCTTTCTATGAAACCCTACTAAATGTCAGCTTCTCAAGAATTAGATACCAGAGCTTTAAAAAAAATCTTATTTATATCCCCAATTCTTGGCACATAATAGGTATTCAGTAAATCATGACTGAATGGAACTGAATTATACTGAATTCTCCCTTAGCTAAATTCTAATTTTTTTCTGTTCCATTGAGAGCAGAGTTATCTATGGTACACCATCTTCTCAGTCAAAAGTCTGAATGAGTGGCTTAAAATCCTCCACAAGCCAATTTCATTTTATTAATAGTCTAATTTTTCAGCCTTTACTCATAATCATCACTGTGCCCTTCTGCAAGCTTGCCGCTTCTTCCTAATTGTATGTGATAAAATAATAATGAACACTTTTCAGTGTACATACAAAGTACCTTGACACTTGATTGGGGCAGAGTCCAGACTAGTTCCAACAAGTCACAGATGATTATCTTGCTTGTGTTGAAAGTTCATCAAATTAATAATGATTAAGCAACTTTTCATCCAGATTAGGAAAAAAATTAATATATAAAGTCATAACAATGTTTTCTGAAAATTCTTCATATCTTACAATTTATTTGATATGTGCCCTGCTTTAGGGAAGCTGAACTTACACAAACTCAGAAAAGAGATTACTCATCTTATGAAAGGATGCTCCTCATGATATCTTAATATTCAAAGATTTTTTAGTAGAAACTGAAGTCTGGCTATATTTTTTTACTTGGTTTATACATAAGTTTTCTGGAAGAAATCTAGTATATAAAATGTTAGAAGGGACTCTGAAGACTGTTTAGTGTACGAATTCCTTCTATGCTTCCTGAAATTTTTATTCTAAGGCCTAGAACACAGGCGTGTTTCAACAATGTCAAAGATCAGCACATAGTAGCCAACAAAACAGGAAATTTGAACTTAGATAGATAAGGATTAAAAAGTTGGAAGGGACTTTGAGGGTTAACTATTTAGTGTATGAATTCCTTCTATGCTTCCTGAAATTTTCATTCTAAGGTCTGGAACACAGGCCCTGTTTCAACAACGTCAAAGATCAGAAGCACAAAATAGCGAAAAACCAGGAACTTTGTACTCAGATAGATGAAGGTTAGAGTCTGGACTGCTACCACTTAAGACTCTTTAGCTAAATTATTTTAACTTTGACCATCAATTTTGTCACTTACAAACAAAGTACAAAACCTACCATGTGCGCCTTTTAGGAGGATTAAACAAAGATGTGCAGACAAAACACCTATTTTAGTCTCAGTGCTCATATCAGGCCCTTAAAAAGTGGTTGTTGAAGAACTATTACAACTCAATAACAAAAAGACAACCCAACTTTAAAACAGCCAAAATATCTGAATAGGTATTTCTCCCAAGATATACAAATGGCCAATGAGCACATGACAAGATGCTCAACATCAGTATCCGTTAAGGGAATGCAAATCAAAACAACAGTGAGATATGACTTCATATCCACTAAGATAGCTAAAATAAAAAAACAGACAATAACAAATCAGAACCCTTATAATGGAATATTATTCAGTCATTAAAAGGAATGAAGTATTACATTCCTTTTTATAACATGGATGAACCCTGAAACATAATGCTAAATGAAAGCAGCAATCACAAAAGGCCACATATTTTATGATTTCATTTATATAAAATGTCCAGAATAGGCAAAACCTTAGAGACAGAAAATAGATTAGTGGTTGCCAGAGCCTGCAAAAAGTGAGGACGGGGAATGATTACTAATGGGTACGTGATTCCTCTTCTTTGGGGGTATTAAAAATGTTCTAAAGCTAACTGTCGTAAAGAATGCACAATTCTATGATATACTAAAAACCACTGAACGTACAAGTAAAATGGTGAATTTGTGCCATGTGAACTACGTCCCAGTAAAGCTGTTAAAAATATTCCCAGCTAGCTCTGGCTTCTGGTTTAGCATTCTTTTTTCACTGTGCTGCCTCCTTTTTGAACACAATTTTCCTAAGGCTGGTTAAGGTTGAAAGTTAATTACCAGCTTTAACATTTTAAAGCCAAGTTATTAAAGCAAGGTAATGAGATATTTGGTCTCTTTAAGTACTAACACAATAAAATTGGGACTTTTTTTTAACACGTACAACGTAACAGTTGTGAAAAGTCAGAAGGGTTCATTGCCAAACTAAATCCAGATCGCCACTTACCTGGCAGCTTCAGGAAAGCCCATCTTGTACAGCGTAACAACGGCAGCTCCTCCGATGCCTAAATTATGCTGCAGAGCAACCTTTGCACCAGGAACTTGCCTCTTTCCGGCTTCCCCTCTCAGCTGCCAGCAGAGTTCAGTGCACTGAGCCAGACCTAACAAATCGAACACAGAACAGTCAGATTCCCTTGGTTTAGAAAGTGAAAGAAAGTGAAAGTCCCTTAGTCGCCTCGGACTCTGCGATCCCATGGACTGTAGCCTGCCAAGCTGCTCTGTCCATGGAATTCTACAGGCCAGAATACTGGAATGGGTAGCTGTTCCCTTCTCCAGGGGATCTTCCCTACCCAGGGATCAAACCCAGGTCTTCCGCATTGCAGGCGGATTCTTTACCGTCTAACCCACCAGGGAAGCCCCAAGCCCCAGTCAGTTTTCACGAGCAAAGGAATGGCTAACATTTAAGTGTGACTTTTAAGTAACCCAATTTATTCAGCCAAGACCATGACTACCTAAGTAATAACTTCTCTTAAAAGCCTGGAGGGTTTTTGCAGCTAGTCATTTTTTCTCCCTGAATAATCTCTGTATTTAGAAGATATGCAAGCTTAAGACATTTGGAAAAAGCAGTGGCCACAGGACTGGAAAAGGTCAGTTTTCATTCCAATCCCAATGCAATGCCAAAGAATGTTCAAACTACTGCACAACTGCACTCATTTCACACACTAGCAAAGTAACGCTCAAAATTCTCCAAGCTAGGCTTCAACAGTACATGAACCGAGAACTTCCAGATGTTCAAGCTGGATTTAGAAAAAGCAGAGGAACCAGAGATCAAATTGCCAACATCCACTGGATCATAGAAACAGCAAGAGAATTCCAGAAAAACATCAACTTGTATTTCATTGACTACGCCTTTGACTGTGTGCATCACAACAAACTGGAAAATTCTTAAAAAAGACTTGGGAATACCAGACTACCTTACCTGCCTCCTGAGAAACCCGTATGCAGATCAGGAAGCAACAGTTAGAACTGGACACGGAACAGATTGGTTCCAAATTCAGAAAAGAGCATGTCAAGGTTGTATACTGTCATCCTGCTTATTTAACTTCTATGCAGAGTACATCATGAGAAATGCTAGGCTGGAGGAAGCACAAGCTGGAATCAGGATTGCTGGGAGAAATATCAATAACCTCAGATATGCAGATGACACCACCCTTATGGCAGAAAGTGAAGAGGAACTAAAAAGCCTCTTGATGAAAGTGAAAGAGGATAGTGAAAAAGCTGGCTTAAAACTCAGGGTTCAAAAAACTGAGATCATGGCATCCAGTCCCATTACTTCATGGCAAATAGACTGGGAAACAATAGAAACAGTGAAAGACTATTGGGCTCCAAAATCACTGCAGATGGTGACTGTAGCCATGAAATTAAAAGATGCTTGCTTCTTGGAAGAAAAGCTATGACCAACTTAGAGACCATATTAAAAATCAGAGATATCACTTTGCCAACAAAGGTCCTATAGACATACATGAGTTGAACAAGGTCCAAGGGATGGTAAAAGACAGCGAAGCCTGGCGTGCTGCAGTCCATGGGCTCGCAAAGACTTGGACATGACTGAGTGACCAAACAACAACAACAAAGAAATTCCCTGTGCTCTTTAAATTTACCCAACCTGTCATTTTTTGGCAATGTTGAAAGAGAAAACACTGAATATACAGTTCTCTGGCTGAGGCAAAAGAGCATAAAAATAATTTAATTTTACCATTCCTAATATATCAGAAGAATATAATCTAGGATTGGTAACTGGCTTCACCTAAAAAATTTAGCTAGTATAGGAAAATTTCCTATTACTCTTCTCAAAAAGTTCCTAGAAAGAATGAGTTGTTTCACAGAACTATTCACAAGAATAGCACTGGATTCATAAAAACTGCATTTTGTTCTCTGGATAATAAAATCAGATTTTTAGAGTTGGAAAGAACTTATGAGCCCCCCTAAAACTGAGTTCCTTTCTAAATTTATGATTAATCTCTTTATCCAAAACTTGTCTCCTTTGCCCTCAATCCTTTCTTGTCCTCTCAATCTTCTGCTAACTGAACACTAATTAGAGTCAGATGACTAAGATTACTGTTGTTGATAACATAGTTACTGTACTAAGATTGCTGTTGTATATACTATTATTAACATACAAACTCAGGTTATTTTTCCTGGCCAGATGAACTCACAGACCCCCAAGCCATGGACCACCTGCCCTGATAATCATAAACCAAACACATTCTGACTCCCAAAACCATGATTGAAAAATGTCACATAAATGTCACAACATGATGATTAATTCCAGTCTTTGTCCTTCTGCTTTAAAACATCCCTAATTCAAAGACTAAGATGGAGTAGATCTGAGACTTCTCACTCTCTTTCATGGCACCCTGTAAATAAACCCTTCAATTCAGTTCAGTTCAGTCGCTCAGTCGTGTCCGAATCTTTGCAACCCCATGAATCACAGCACGCCAGGCCTCCCTGTCCATCACCAACTCCCAGAGTTCACTCAAACTCACGTCCATCAAGTCGGTGATGCCATCCAGCCATCTCATCCTCTGTCGTCCCCTTCTCCTCTTGCCCCCAATCCCTCCCAGCATCAGAGTCTTTCCCAATGAGTCAACACTTCGCATGAGGTGGCCAAAGTACTGGAGTTTCAGCTTTAGCATCATTCCTTCCAAAGAACACCCAAGGCTGATCTCCTTCAGAATGGACTGGTTGCATCTCCTTGCAGTCCAAGGGACTCTCAGGAGTCTTCTCCAACACCACAGTTCAAAGACATCAATTCTTTGATGCTCACCTTTCTTCACAGTCCAACTCTCACATCCATACATGACTACTGGAAAAACCATAGCCTTGACTAGACGGACCTTTGTTGGCAAAGTAATGTCTCTGCTTTTGAATATGCTATCTAGGATGGTCATAACTTTCCTTCCAAGGAGTAATTTTATGGCTGCAGTCACCATCTGCAGTGATTTTGGAGCCCAAAAAAATAAAGTCTGACACTGTTTCCACTGTTTCCCCATCTATTTCCCATGAAGTGATGGGACCAGATGCCATGATCTTCGTTTTCTGAATGTTGAGCTTTAAGCCAACTTTTTCACTCTCCTCTTTCACTTTCATCAAGAGGCTTTTTAGTTCCTCTTCACTTTCTGCCATAAGAGTGGTGTCACCTGCATATCTGAGGTTATTGGTATTTCTCCTGGCAATCTTGATTTCAGCTTGTGCTTCTTCCAGCCCAGCGTTTCTCATGATGTACTCTGCATAGAAGTTAAATAAGCAGGGTGACAGTATACAGCCTTGACGTACTCCTTTTCCTCTTTGGAACCAGTCTGTTGTTCCATGTCCAGTTCTAACTGTTGCTTCTTGACCTGCATATAGGTTTCACAAGAGGCAGGTCAGGTGGTCTGGTATTCCCATCTCTTTCAGAATTTTCCACAGTTGATTGTGATCCACACAGTCAAAGGCTTTGGCATAGTCAATAAAGCAGAAACAGATGTGTTAAACCCTTACTTTCCTGCAAACGCCCACTGTTAGAGTTTGGCTTTATACACCAAACCATGGGCATGTGGCCCTTGTTTAGTTAAAACATTAGCAATGAGAAACTGTAAGAAAACTGTAAGATTAAGTAATTTGTGAATGGAGACAAAGCAGGCTAATTCCAGAGTTGAGCTTAGAATCCAGATCTCCTGATTTGCATTTGTTTTTCTCCCAGACCAGCTATTTAAGAATGTTCTATCAGGAAAGACTGGTTTCATTGTCCTGAAGGCACAGCAAACAGGTCTTCTTGTTTTTTTTTTTGTTTGTTTGTTTGTTTGTTTTTTAGGTCTTCTTGTAATATCTGTTCTTACACCCACCCCCAATCACAGCATCTGATTCCCAAGTACCTATGACAACTTTCTTTTTATAAAATTAAATTTATTTATTTTTAAATGAAAACAAAGATAAGCATTTTTAATGATAAAAGGTACAATTCACAAAGAAGATAGACATCATAAACCATTAGACACCTAACAACAAAGAAACAAAGATACATAAAGCAAAAGTCAGAAGAAATAGAAGGGAAAAGAAAAATACATATAATCATAGTGACACATATCAACATTTCTCTGAGAATATTTTATCAAGTGCAGAAAAAGTAACAAAAGCATCTTGAATGATGTCATTAATAGTTTAAATATAATGGATTTCTATTTATATTAATTTATATTAATCTTATATCCTACGCAAATATATTTAAAATTTTGTATCTAATATATTGTTAATAGATGTCCATAGACATTTAGAAAAACTGGCAAAAAGACAAACGTTACTAACTTTTAAAAAGTAGAATTCTTTTATTGTGTGATTCAGTTATACACATACACATTATAGGTTATTACAAGATATTGACTACAGTTCCCTGTGCTATACAGTAAATCTTTGTTGCTTGTTGCATATCTACTTTCTTAAATTAGAAATCTAGCATTCTACTCATACTAAGTCAAACAAGTGGAATCAAAATGTTAGGCAAAAATTCCTAAGTTTTCTAAAATATATATGTATACAAGAGTTTTTCTACTATGCTTGATAAAGTCTTGAGAAAGAACATCAAAAAAAAAAAAGAAGAGTGAGGAAATTGGAAAACATACAACAGTTCTCTATATAACTTCAGCCTCCTCAGAAAATTTAACTGCCATTTCTCCATTGTAGACAATGTCTACATATTTTTACAGAATATATATTTTAAACATTGTTTTAAAATAGGTAATTCTATATCTTGGAATGATTTTTTTGAATTGTCAACATTTTGAATATTAAGGTCAAAGCGAATAATTCTAATATATCCAAACTTTGGAGCAATCAGTTTTACTTGAAATCTGCCAAATAAAAAGCTTAAACATTCATGAATACATATAGATAAAAAACATTAACCTTAAATAGATAAGGTTTTCTTATTAAACGAAAATAATAATTTCTTGTGGGCTTTATAACATATATAAAAGAAAAATTCACAACTACAGTATTGTAAAGCCTGGACAGGAGAAATGGAAATGCACTGTTGTGATGTTCTTTTACTATTAGTGAAGTAATAATATGACACGTGAAGATAGGCTAAAATAATAAAGATAAAATGGAGAAACAAAAAGCAATCCAAAACTAGGCTGAAAAAAATAGAGAAACAGGAAAAAAGAACAACTAGGACAAAGAGAACATATACAGCCATACGAATAATCACATCAAATTCAAACAGTCTAGATACCCCAATCAAAAGCAGACATTGCCAGTGCAGAGCAGAAAAACAAGAACCAACTAAATGCTGCCAACGCACTTTTAAAAAAATCACAAATAGGTTAAAGCTTAACAGATAAAAAAAGGTATACCATGTTCACTTCAGTTCAGCCCAGTCACTCAGTCGTGTCCGACTCTTTGTGACCCCATGAATCACAGCACGCCTCCCTGTCCATCACCAACTGCCAGAGTTCACTCAAACTCACGTGCATCGGGTCAGTGATACCATCCAGCCATCTCATCCTCTGTCGTCCCCTTCTCCTCCTGCCCCCAATCCCTCCCAGCATCAGGGTCTTTTCCAATGAGTCAACTCTTCGCGTGAAGTGGCCTAAGTATTGGAGTTTCAGCTTCAGCATTAGGCCTACCATGTTAGCACTGGTTAAAAACTGAAAGCTAGAGTGGCCATATTACATCAGCCAAAGTAGACTTCAGTGCAAAGACTTGCCAGAGCAAAGAAGGCCATTTCATGAAGATACAGGGGAAAATGTAAAACCGTCTTTATCCACAGATGATATGATTATGTAGAAAAACTGATAGCGGTTTTAAACAACTACTAAAATTAATAAGTCAGTTTTAGCAAGGCTACAAGATTAATATATAAAAATTTGATTATATTTCTATATACTACTAATAAAAATTTGAAACTGAAAAAATACCACTCACAACAGCACCAAAAATATGAAACACTTAGGGATAAATCCGACAAAGATGTGCAAGACCTATATGGTGAAAACTATATTTCTGAAAAAAGTTAGAAGGCTAAATAAATGGAGATATATATTTTGTTTACGGGTCAGAAAATTTACTATTGTTTGAGTCTCAATTCACTTCCAAATAAATTTATACATTCAACTTAACCCTAATAAAAAATTACAGGAAGGTTTTCTGTAGAATTCAACAAGCTGATTCCAAATTTCTATAGAAATGCAAAGAAGCTAAAATAGCCAAGCAACTCTGAAAAAGAATAAAGCTGAGGGCTAAAGCTACCTAATTCCAAGAACTGTTATGAAGGTACAGTAATCAAAACAGTACGGTACTCATGTAAAGCCAGTAAAGATAGACAAATTGGTTAACTGGAAAGAAAAGAGAAACCAGAAATAATGCCCACAACTTAGGAACTAAATCAGTAGATCTTTGACAAAGGCAGTACAATGGATAAAGTAGAGTTTCCAATAAATGGCACTCCAACAAGTGGAAATCACTATGTAAAAATTGGACTTGAATTAATACTTTGTATAACACATAAAAAATAATTCAAAATGGGTAACAAATCTAAATGTAAGGCAGAAAGCATAAAACATTTAGGAAAAAACATAGGAAAAGATCTTTCTGACCCAAGGTTAGAAAAAGATTTCTTAGACAGTTCAGTTCAGTCACTCAATCGTCTCCGACTCCTTGCGACCCCATGAATCGCAGCAAGCCAGGCCTCCCTGTCCATCACCAACTCCAGGAGTTCACTCAGACACATGTCCATCGAGTCAGTGATGCCATCCAGCCATCTCATCCTCTATCAACCCCTTCTCCTCCTGCCCCTAAACCCTCCCAGCATCGGAGTCTCTTCACTTTCTGCCATAAGCGTGGTGTCATCTGCATATCTGAGGTTATTGATATTTCTTCTGGCAATCTTGATTCCAGCTTGTGATTCTTCCAGCCCAGCATTTCTCATGATGTAATCTGCTTAGAAGTTAAATAAGCAGGGTGACAGTATACAGCCTTACGCACTCCTTTTCCTACTTGGAACCAGTCTGTTGTTCCCTGTCTAGTTCTAACTGTTGCTTCCGGACCTGCATATAGGTTTCTCAAGAGGCAGGTCAGGTGGTCTGGTATTCCCATCTCCTTCAGAATTTTCCACAGTTTATTGTGATCCACAAAGTCAAAGGCTTTGTCATAGTCAATAAAGCAGAAATAGATGTTTTACTGGAACTCTCTTCCTTTTTCCATGATCCAGGAGATGTTGGCAATTTGATCTCTGGTTCCTCTGCCTTTTCTAAAACCAGTTTGAACATCTGTAAGTTCACAGTTCACATACTGTTGAAGCCTGGCTTGGAGAATTTTGACCATTACTTTACTAGCATGTGAGATGAGTGCAATTGTGCAGTAGTTTGAGCATTCTTTGGCATTGCCTTTCTTTGGGATTGGAATGAAAACTGACCTCTTCCAGTCCTGTGGCCACTGCTGAGTTTTCCAAATTTGCTGGCATATTGAGTGCAGCACTTTCACAGCATCATCTTTCAGGATTTAAAATAGCTCAACTGGAATTCCATCAACTTCATTAGCTTTGTTCATAGTGATGCTTTCTAAGGCCCACTTGACTTCACATTCCAGGATGTCTGGCTCTAGGTGAGTCATCACACCATTGTGATAATCTGGGTCATGAAGATCTTTTTTGAACAGTTCTTCTATGTATTCTTGCCACCTTTTCTTAATATCTTCTGCTTCTGTTAGGTCCATACCATTTCTGTCTTTTATCGAGCCCATTTTTACATGAAATGTTCCCTTGGTATCTCTAATTTTTTTGAAGAGATTTCTAGTCTTTCACATTCAGTTGTTTTCCTCTATTTCTTTGCACTGATCGCTGAGGAAGGCTTTCTTATCTCTTCTTGCTGTTCTGTGGAACTCTGCATTCAGATGCTAATATCTTTCTTTTTCTCCTTTGCTTTTCGCCTCTCTTCTTTTCACGGCTATTTGTAAGGCCTCCCCAGACAGCCATTTTGCTTTTTTGCATTTCTTTTCCATGGGGATAGTCCTGATCCCTGTGTCTTGTACAATGTCACAAACCTCCGTCCATAGTTCATCAGGCACTCTATCTATCAGATCTAGTCCCTTAAATCTATGTCTCACTTTCACTGTATAATCATAAGGGATTTGATTTAGGTCATACCTGAATGGTCTAGTGGTTTTCCCTACTTTCTTCAATTTAAGTCTGAATTTGGTAATAAGGAGTTCATGATCTGAGCCACAGTCAGCTCCTGGTCTTGTTTTTGCTGACTGTAGTAGAGCTTCTCCATCTTTGGCTGCAAACAGTATAATCAATCTGATTTCAGTGTTGATCATCTGGTGATGTCCATGTGTAGAGTCTTCTCTTGTGTTGTTGGAAGAGAGTGTTTGCTATGACCAGTGTGTTCTCTTGGCAAAACTCTATTAGCCTTTGCCCTGCTTCATTCCGTAGTCCAAGGCCAAATTTGACTGTCACTCCAGGTGTTTCTTGACTTCCTACTTTTGCATTCTAGTCCCCTATAATGAAAAGGACATCTTTTTTGGTTGTTAGTTTTAAAAGGTCTTGTAGGTCTTCATAGAACCATTCAACTTCAGCTTCTTCAGCGTTACTGGTTGGAGCATAGGCTTGGATTACTGTGATATTGAATGGTTTGCCTTGGAAACAAACAGAGATCACTCTGTCATTTATGAGATTGCATCCAAGTACTGCATTTTGGACTCTTCTGTTGACCATGATGGCTACTCCATTTCTTCTAAGGGATGCCTGCCCGCAGTAGTATATATAATGGTCATCTGAGTTAAATTCACCCATTCTAGTCCATTTTAGTTCGCTGATTCCTAGAATGTCAACGTTCACTCTTGCCATCTCCTGTTTGACCACGTCCAGTTTGCCTTGATTCATGGACCTGACATTCCAGGTTCCTATGCAATATTGCTGTTTACAGCATCGGACCTTGCTTCTATCCCCAATCACGTGCACAATTAGTTACTGTTTTTTCTTTGGCTCCATCCCTTCATTCTTTCTGGAGTTATTTTTCCATTGATCTCCAGTAGCATACTGGGCACCTACTGACCTAGGGAGTTCCTCTTTCAGTATCCTATCAGTTTGCCTTTTCATACTGTTCATGGGATTCTCAAAGCAAGAATACTGAAGTGGTTTGCCATTCCCTTCTCCAGTGGAAAATTCTTCAAGAGATGGGAATACCAGACCACCTGACCTGCCTCTTGAGAAACCTATATGCAGGTCAAGAAGCAACAGTTAGAACTGGACATGGAACAACAGACTGGTTCCAAAGAGGAAAAGGAGTACGTCAAGACTGTATACTGTCACCCTGCTTATTTAACTTCTAAGCAGAATACATCATGAGAAACGTTGGGCTGGAAGAAACACAAGCTGGAATCAAGATTGCCAGAAGAAATATCAATAACCTCAGATATGCAGATGACACCAACCTTACGACAGAAAGTGAAGAGGAACTAAAAAGCCTCTTGCTGACAGTGAAAGAGGAGAGTGAAAAAGTTGGCTTAAAGCTCAACATTCAGAAAACGAAGATCATGGCATTCGGTCCCATCACTTCATGGCAAATAGATGGGGAAACAACGGAAACAGTGAGAGACTTTATTTTGGCGGGGCTCCAGAATCACTGCAGATGGTGACTGCAGCCATGAAATTAAAAGACGCTTACTCCTTGGAAGAAAAGTTATGAGCAACCTAGATAGCATATTCAAAAGCAGAGTATTACTTTGCCAACAAAGGTCCGTCTAGTCAAGGCTATGGTTTTTCCACTGGTCATGTATGAATGTGAGAGTTGGACTGTGAAGAAAGCTTAGCACCGAAGAATTGATGCTTTTGAACTGTGGTGTTGGAGAAGACTCTTGAGAGTCCCTTGGACTGCAAGGAGATCCAACCAGTCCATTCTAAAGGAGATCAGCCTTGGGTGTTCTTGGAAGGAATGATGCTGAAGCTGAAACTCCAGTACTTTGGCCACCTCATGCGAAGAGTTGACTCATTGGAAAAGACTCTGATGCTGGGAGGGATTGAGGGCAGGAGGAGTAGGGGACGACAGAGGATGAGATGGCTGGATGGCATCACGGACTCGATGCATGTGAGTTTGAGTGAACTCTGGGAGTTGGTGATGGACAGGGAGGCCTGGCATGCTGCAATTCATGGGGTCGCAAGGATTCAGACATGAATGAGCGACTGAACTGAACTGAACAGATGCACCCAACACAGGAGCATCTCAATACATAAGACAAACATTAACAGACAGAAAAGGAGAAATTGACAGTAACACAATAATAGGAGGCTTTAACACTCCACTCACACCAACGGACAAATCATCAAAACAGATAATTAATAATGAAACACAGGTCTTAAATGATACATTAGATGAGATGGATATCACTAATTTCTTCAGGACATTGCATCCAAACGCAGAAGAATATACCTTCTTCTCAAGTGCACATGGAACATTCTTCAGGATAGACCACATCTTGGATCACAATACAAACCTCAGTAAAGTTAACAAAACTGAAATCATATCAAGCATCTTCTCCGACCACAGTGCTATGAGACTAGATATCAATTACAAGAAAAAAACTATAAGAAACACAAACATGTGGAGAATAAACAACACGTGTGTGAATAATTAACAGGTTACTGAAGAAATTAAAATGGAAATCAAAAAATTTCTAGAAACAAATGACAATGAAAACACAACTACTCAAAACCTATGGGATACAACAAAAGCAGTTCTAGGAGGGAAGTTGATAGCAAGACAATCCTACCTTAAGAAAAAAGAAAAGCATCAAATAGCATAACTTGACAACTAAAACAACTGGAAAAAGAAGAACAAATAAATAAATAAATAAATAAATAAGTAAAAGGAAAGAAATCATAAAGATCCAAGCAGAAATAAATGAAAAAGAAATGAAAGAAACAATAGTAAAGAGTAATAAAACTAAAACCTGGTTCTTTGAGAAAATAAACAAAATTGACAAACCTTTAGCCAGACTCATCAAGAAAAAAGAGAAGTATCACATCAACAAAATTATAAATGAGAAAGGAGAGGTTACAACAGACAATGCAGAGATACAAAGGATTATAAGAGACTATTATGAACAACTATACAGCAATAAAATGGATAACCTGGAAGAAATGGACAGATTCTTAGAAAAGTCCAATCTTCCAATATTGAACCAGGAAAAAACAGAAATTATGAACAACCCAATTACAAGTCCGGACATTGAAGCTGTGATCAAAAATCTCCCAAAAAACAAAAGCCCAGGACCAGATGGCTTCACAGGAGAAATCTATTAAACATTTAGAGAAGAGCTAATGGCTATCCTTCTAAACTCTTCAAAAAATTGTATAGGAAGGAACACTTCTAAACTGATTCTACAAGGCCACCCAGATAGATACCAAACCAAAAACAACACAAAAAAAGAAAACTACAGGCCAATATCACTGATGAACATAGATGCAAAAATCCTCAACAAAATTTTAGCAAACAGAATTCAGCAACACATCAAAAAGCTCATACACCATGATCAAGTTGAATTTATTCCAGGAATGCAAGGATTCTTCAATATACGCAAATCAATCAGTGTGATACACGATATTAACAAACTGAAAGATAAAAACCATATGATCATCTCAATAGAGGCAGAAAAAGCCTTTAACAAAATTCAGCACCCATTTATGATTAAAACTCTTCAAAAAATGGGCACAGAAGGAACCTACCTCAACATATTAAAGGCTATACGTGATAAAGTGAAAAGTGAAAGCAAAGTCGCTCAGTTGTGTCCGACTCTTTGCAGCCCCATGGACTGTAGCCTACCACGCTCCTCCATCCATGGGATTTTCCAGGCAAGAGTACTGGAGTGGCTTGCCATTTATTTCCCCAGAGGATCTTCCCAACCCAGAGATCGAACCCGGGTCTCCTGCATTGTAGGCAGATGCTTTACCATTTGAGCCACCAGGGAAGATATATATGATAAGCCTACACCAAACATTATTCTCAATGGTGAGACTGAAAGCATTCCCCCTAAGATCAGGAACAAAACAAGGGTATTCACTTTCACCACTATTATTCAACATAGTTCTGGAAGTCCTAGCTACAGCAATCAGAGAATAAAAACAAATAAAAGGAATCCAGATCGGAAAAGAAGAAGTAAAGCTCTCAGTTTGCAAATGACATGATACTGTACATAGAAAATCCTAAAGATAGTATCAGAAAATTAATAGAGCTAATCAGTGAATTTAGCAAAGTTGCAGGATACACAATCAATAAACAAAAATCACTTGCATTTCTATATACTAACAATGAAAAATCAGAGAGAAATTAATGTATCCATCCCATTCACCACTGAAACAAAAAAATTACATATCTAGGAATAAACTTACCTAAGGAGACAAAAGAACTGTACACAGAAAATTATAAGACACTGATGAAAGAAATCAAAGGCGACATAAACAGATGGAGAGATATTCCACATTCCTGGGTAGGAAGAATCAATATTGTGAAAATGACTATACTACCAAACACAAGCTACAGATTCAATGTGATCCCTATCAAACTACCAATGCATTTTTCACAGAACCAGAACAAAAAATTTCACAATTCATATGGAAACACAAAAGATCCCAAATAGCCAAAGCAATCTTGAGAAAGAAGAATGGAGCTGGAGGAATCAACCTTCCCGACTTCAGATTATACTACAAAGCTACAGTCATCAAGACAGTATGGTACTGGCACAAAAACAGAAATATAGACTAATAGAACAAAATAGAAAGCCCAGAAGTAAAACCATGCACCTATGGGTACCTTATTTTTCACAAAGGAGGAAAGAATATACAATGGGGGCAAAGATAGCCTCTTCAATAAATGGTGCTAGGAAAACTGGACAGCTACATGAAAAAGAAAGAAATTAGAACACTTCCTAACACCATACACAAAGATAAACTCAAAATGGATTAAAGACCTAAATGTAAGAACAGAAACTATAAAACCCTTAGAGGAAAACATAGGCAGAACACTCAACATAAATCAAAGCAAGATCCTCTATGACCCACCTCCTAGAGTAACGGAAATAAAAACAAAAGTAAACAAGTGGGACCTGCTTAAATTCAAAAGCTTCTGCACAGCAAAGGAAACTATAAGCAAGATGAAAAGACAATCTTCAGAATGGGAGAAAATAACAGCAAGTGAAACAACGGATAAAGGATTAATTTTCAAAATATACAAGCAGCTCATACAACTCAATACCAGGAAAACAAACAACCTAATCAAAAAGTGGGGAAAAGACCTAAATAGACATTTCTCCAAAGAAGGCATACAGATGGCTAACAAACACATAAAAGATGCTCAATATCACTCATTATTCGAGAAGTGCAAATCAAAACCACAATGAGATGTCATGAGATGTCACCTCACATGAGTCATCAAAAAGCCTACAAACAATAAATGCTGGAGAGGGTATGGAGAAAAGGGAACCCTCTCGCACTGTTGGTGGGAATGTAAATTGATATAGTCACTATGGAAGACAGTATGAAGATTCCTTTAAAAACTAGGAATAAAATCCACCATATGACCCAGTAATCCCACTCCTAGGCATATACCCTGAGGAAACCAGGGTTGAAAAAGACACATGTATCCCACTGTTTATTGCAGCACTATTTACAATAGCTAGAACATGGAAGCAACCTAGATGTTGATCAACAGATGAATGGATAAAGAAGTTGTGGTAGATATACACAATGCAATATTACTCAGCCATAAAAAGGAATGCATTTGAGTCAGTTCTGATGAGGTGGAGGAACCCAGAACCTGTTATACAGAGTGAAGTGGGTCAGAAAGAGAAAGATAAACATTGTATTCTAACACACATATAAGGAACCTAGAAAAATGGTACTGAAGAATTTATTTACAGGGCAGCAATGGAGAAACAGACATAGAGAATAGACTTATGGACATGGGGAGAAGGGAGGAGAGGGTGAGATGTATGGAAAGAGTAACATAGAAACTTACATTACCATATGTAAAAAAGATAGCCAATGGGAATTTGCTGTATGGCTCAGGAAACTCAAACAGGGGCTCTATATCAACCTATAGGGGTGAGATGGGAAAGGGATATGGGAGAGAGGTTCAATAGGGAGGGGATATATGTATACCTATGGCTGATTTGTCTTGAGGTTTGACAGAAAACAACAAAATTCTGTAAAGCAATTATCCTTCAATTAAAAAATAAATTTTAAAAAATGTAGAGACATCACTTTGCCAACAAAGGTCCGTATAGTCAAAGCTATGGTTTTTCCAGTAATCATGTATGGATGTGAGAATGGGATGATAAAGAAGGCTGAGCACCAAAGAATTTATGGTTTCAAACTATGGTACTGGAGAAGAGTCTTGAGAGTCCCTTGGACTGCAAGGAGATCAAACCAATCAATCATAAAGGAAGTCAATCATGAATACTCATTGGAAGGACTGATGCTGAAGCTGAGGCTCCAATACTTTGGCTACCTGATGCCAAGTGCTGACTCACTGGAAACGACCCTGATGCTGGGAAAGATTGAGGGCATGAAGAGAAGGGAGCAACAAAAGATGAGATGGTTGGATGGCATCATTGAGTCAATGGAAATGAGTCTGAGCAAACTGCAGAAGATAGTGAAGTACAGGGAAGCCTGGCATGCTGCAGTCCATGGGGTCACAAAAAGTTGGACACAACTGAACAACAACAAAATGGACAACTCATTCACCAGCTTTTCCTTTTAAGCTTTTTTTGGGGGGTGGGGGTGCTTAATTTGTTGTTTCCTCCATCTGTTTTTGACATCTTAAGTGACTACATTGTTTAACAGTTGTTGCTGATTGTTTTCGACAAATCACTTTGAGGAAAATACTGTTTGCATTGGGCATGTTCTCTTTGGGTTACACAAAGACAAGCTTTTTGAGAATGGTTTACCAGAGAACTTCCAGACAGGTCAAATAATGACAAGCCTCTAAGCATGGGGCTTTGAAAGAACTTCAACTCAATTTTGACTTCTCCAGGCTTCCCTGGTGGCTCAGAGGTTAAAGCGTCTGCCTGCAATGCGGGAAACCCGGGTTCAATCCCTGCGTCGGTAAGATCCCCTGGAGAAGGAAATGGCAACCCACTCCAGTATTCTTGCCTGGAGAATCCCATGGACAGAGGAGCTTGCTAGGTTACAGTCCACGGGGTCACAAAGAGTCGGACACGACTGAGTGACTTCACTTTCAGTGCTGGGTAATCTGCTAGTTTTCACCATGACTGCAGGCTATTGTTTGCAAGGCTACCATGGAGCTGGAGAAAAGGACTGATATCAGAGCAAGTAAAAAGTGCCACAAAGCTTATTGTTCTTACAGAAATAGAGCTGTTGACTTCTTTTTAATAAATGATGCTCCAGATTATTGTAAGCCTTTGGTTAATTAATCAACTGAAAAAGTTGATCTTGACAATTTTTGCAAATGTTTGTGGTAATTTTGTAACAGAGAGTATTTTCAGGTGTTGTTATTCTGCCACTCTTAGTAACATCACTCTCGTTCACCTTGTTTTTAGCTTACTTTTAAAGATATTTTAAACATATTAAACTATTTAAAGCAATAATAATAGTAATAGTATAGTGTGGGGTTTATAATACATTCAGAAGTAAATGTATGACAATAGTAGCACAGAGTATCAGGGTATATGGAAATATGCTATTAGAAAAATTCCTATAAGTGATATTTTATGACATTATTTGAAGGTAGACCATGGTAAATTAAAGATGCATGTTGCAAATCCTAGAGCAAACACCAAAAAAATGAGAAAAGGAAACAATTCAATAGAAGAGAGAAAATAAAATACTAAAAAATATTCGGTTAATAACAAGATAGTATCAAAGAGAGAAAAGAAGCAAAAACAGAAAGAACAGAAAATGAAGAGTAAGTGGCACATTATACTATGATTGTATGTGCCTGTCTACCTATTTCTCTCTTACACTCTATCTATGCATACTCATTTTTGCTACTAGTTTATAAGATTACCTAATTTGAGTGATAAATAGAAATAAACCAAAATCAATTGCTGAAATAAATATACTATAAATTCCAATTCTTCTCTATTTTGGAATTTCTGATAATTTATACAATTTTACTTAATACATAAGACAATATAAAAAAATACTAAACCTACCTGTCTTCATAAAATAAATCTCAGAATTTTAGTGCTACGCTATTTTGGAAACCACTTTGTACAATTTCTTCATTTCACAATTAAGGAAACTAAGAGTCAGCGTGACTGACTAATCATTAATAATTGAAAATTATTCAAAAAAGTCACATGGCCAGGTAGCAGTAGATCCACAGTAAAATTCTCATAACTTTTAGACCAGTTCTCTCGAGAGAAAAACATTTCTATACAACACCCACCACATATGCAACTATACGTAAATAATGTGCTATTTCACATGATCCTATCTAGCAGATCTGGCAGCATCCCTATTTGGAAACATCTTGTTAATTAAGTTGTACACCTATTTTACAATAATCGAATTTTAAAAATGCTTTTTGTTGAACTCAGAGTTTCAACTAATTCAAATTCTCAACAATTAATCAAGATTTTTGAACTATACTATACTTAACAAAAATTGAAAATATCGTAGTTAAATAGTCATTTAAAACACTGCATATCAAACTCAGAGAATAAAATCATTCACTTAAATCAATGACCAAATCATTCACACTTATGCCAAAAATGATTTAAAAATTATGAAATCTATGTGTATCATTACCTGTAGCTCCAAGTGGGTGCCCCTTTGAAATTAATCCACCACTAGGATTTACGACCCACTTTCCTCCATAAGTATTATCTCCTCTTTCAACCAGTTTTCCACCTTGACCTACAGAAGGAAAAATAATATTCATAAATGTAAAAAATAACATTGGGATAAATGATATTCTTTTTTGTTTTTTTAACTTATGGATAGCCATGAATTTCTTGGACCAAACAGTTCTTGATGGCTCAAACTAACATCAAATTGACATAAGCACTTCTAAAAGTGAGGTAATAAATATTGGGTAATAAAGGCTTATATTTTCAGAACATTTCTTGCATGAAACAAAGCTCCTATTAGTTCCTAAGAGCTCTTTGCTTCCAAAATTGCTCTAAATATAACAGAGATTCAGAGAACCATAAGAAAAACACTGAAATAGATACAATAAAATAATACTAGGTTTAAAAATTCATAATTTTGCCAAAATGTATTCATTTCCATTTTCAACTGTACATTACATGCTATATAAATATTCTTAGTAAACATCAGTGTGAAGAGGGGAGAGAGAGAGAGAAAAAAAAGAGCACTTTCATGAAATAAAATGGCTGAAAACACTGTTAAGCATAATGTAAGCTTAAAGAAAAAAAAATTATATCACATGCTTGGCAGCCTCAACATTCTTATCAATTCTGTGGTCATTCATCCAGGTGGTTAAGGAGTAAACAATAATGTATGCATTGTATAAAATATTCTTCCAGATGATATTTCTGGTAATGAGAGGTGAAATGTGTCCAAATAATGATGATAATGGCCATGGTGATGCTACCAGAGGCATCTAATAGCTTTTGATGGTAGTTCAGACCGTAAAGAATCTGCCCAGAGCAGAAAACTCGGGTTTGATCCCTGGATTGGGCAGATTCCCTGGAGAAGGAAACAGCAACCCACTCCAGTATCCTTGCCTGGAGAATTCCATGGAGAGAGGAGCCTAGTAGGCCAGAGTCCATGGGGTCACAAAGAGTCAGACATGACTAAGTAACTAACATACACACAATCATTTATTTATATATTTATTTTTGGTTGTGCTGGGTCTTTGTTGCTGCACAGCTTTTTCTCTGGTTGCTGCATAAGAAGGCTGGCATGGCTATGTTAGTCAGATAAAAGAGACTTCTTGACAAAGAATATAACCAGAGGTAAAGTAGAATACTTGATAATGGAAAAAAACAAACAACTCATCAGGAAGACGTAAAAACCACAAATAACAGAGCCTCAAAATAAAAAAAGCAAAAATTGATAAAATTTAAAAAAGAGATAGCTCCACAATTGTAATACAACTATAGTATGTGATTCTAACACCCCTCTCTCAGCAAGTGATACAGCATGTCTAATAAATTAGTGGAGACATAGAAGATCTGAAAAGTTCTATCAATCATCTTGATTTAACTGACATATATAGAACACTACATCTAACAATCTCGAAATCACCATTATTTTTCAAGTACATGTAAGTTCACCAATATATACCATGTGCTGAGCCATAAAATAAATTTCAATTAGTTTAAAAGGATCAAAAACAAATAAAACATAATCTCTGACTATGACAAAATTACAATAGAAAGCAATAAGATACCTATGAAAATTCAAAATCCTTAGATACTAAACAATTCATCTCTAAATAGTTTAACAGGTCAAAGACAAAATTAGACATTAAACAGACATTTTAAATATTTTGAACTAAATGACAATGGATATTAAAAACCTATGGACTTTTTGTAGAAACAACAAATGCTGGAGAGGGTCTGGAGAAAAGGGAACCCTCATACACTGTTGGTGGGAATGCAAACTAGTGTAGCCACTATAGAGAACAGTGTGGAGATTCCCTAAAAAACTGGAAATAGTACTGCCATACAACCCAGCAATCCCATTGCTGGGCATACACACCGAGGAAACCAGAATGGAAAGAGACACGTGTACCTCAACGTTCCTTGCATCACTGTTTACAATAGCTAGGACATGGAAGCAACCTAGATGTCCATCAGCAGATGAATGGATAAGAAAGCTGTGGTACATATACAAGATGGACTATTAGTCAGCTATTAAAAAGAATCAGTTCTAATGAGGTGGATGAAACTGGAGCCTATTATACAAAGTGAAGTAAGTCAGAAAGAAAAACACCAATACAATATATTAACGCACATATGTGCAAGTTAGAAAGATGATAATGATGACCCTATATGCGAGACAGCAAAAGAGACACAGATGTAAAGAACAGACTTTTGGATTCTGTGGGAGAAGGCGAGGGTGGGATGATTTGAGAGAAAAGCATTGAAACATGTATATTACTATATGTGAAATGGATTGCCAGTTCAGGTTCAATGCATGAGACAGGACACTCAGGGCTGGGGCGTTGGGACGACCATGAGGGATGGGATGCGGAGGGAGGTGGGAGAGGTTCAGGATGGAGGACACATGTACACTTATGATTGATTCATGTCAATGTATGGCAAAAACCACTACAATATTGTAATTAGCTTCCAATTAAAATAAAAAAATTTTTAAAAATATCTGTGGAATGCAGCTAACATAATGCTCAGAGAAAAACACAGTTTTATATACTACATTAGAAATGGAGAAAGATCTAAAATAACTTATCTGTCATAAGAAACTTAAAAAAGTCAAAGTAAACCCAAAGTAAATTAAAGGAGAGAAATAATGAAAAGCAGAGATCAGTGAAATAGAGGAGAAAAAAAGACAACAACAAAGTCAAAAGCCAAATCTTTCTAAAGCTCAACAAAAGTGGCAAACCTCTAGGTAGGCAGATGAAGGAAAAAAAGGAGAAAGAACAAAAACCATCAACATCAGGAATAAAAAAAAGTAAGCATGGATTCTATAGAAATTAAAAGGATAAAAACAGAACACTCTGAACAACTTCAGCTGACAAATCTGACTACTTAAATGAAAACAGCTCTTTTTAAAAAATGTATCTTGCCAAAATTAATAGACACAGGAAGAAACAAAAAATATAAATATGCCTGTCTCTATTAATAAATATTAATTTGTTGAAAACATACTGCCAAAGAAAACTTTAAACAACTTGATTATACCAGTAAATTCTACAAAATAGTCTAAGAAGAACTAACATTAATCTTATACTAACAATTTTAGAAAATACAGAATGAGCAATCACTGCTCAATTTATTTTCAGAGATCAGCATAAAACAACTTAGAAAAGAAGAAAACTATAGATAAATATACTTCATGAATATATAAGCAAATATTATTCACAAAATGCTCAACTGAATCTAACAATATATTAAAAGGTTAAATAATATGACCAAGTAAGATTAATCCCAGAAACACAAGGTTAATTTAACATTTGAAATCAATGTAATTCACATCAACAGAATAAAGGAAAAAAACCATATGATCATTTTAATAGATGTAGAAGAATTTTTTAAATCCAGCACCCCTACATGATTAAAAAAAAAAACAAAACTCAGCAAACTAAGAACAGTAGGTAACTTTCTCAACATGATAAATGGCATCAACAACAGCCAAAAACAAAAACAAAACAACAACAACAAAAAAAACTGGCTAACATACATAATGGTGAAAAATTAAATTGTATCCCCTGAGATCAGGACCAAGGTAATGATGCCCACTTTCACTACTTTTATTCAATATGATACTAAAGCTCACAGTCATTGCAATAAGGTAAGAAAAAATAAAAATATCAGAAAGGAAGATGTAAACTGTCATTGGCAAATGGCATGATTGTTTACATAGAAAAATCACTCATAATCTGGAAAATAACTACTAGAATAAGTGGATTTAGCAAAGTCACAGTTTTCAAGCTTTTTAAAAATCAATTGCATTCCTTCATACTATCAGCAAATATTGGAAAATGAAGGTAAAAATTACACCAAAAATCACTGGAATTTTAATTCCAAGGAATAAACCTAACAAAAGACCTATACTGAAAATAAGAAGCATCCTGTTAGAAGCTAAAGGAGATATACACATATAATGGTTTAGAAGAGTTAACACTGTGAAGATGACAATTCTCTCTAAATGAATCTAGCTCAGGTCAGTTTAGTCGCTCAGTCGTGTCTGACTCTTTGTGACCCCATGGACTGCAGCACACCAGCCTTCCCTGTTTATCACCCACTCCCAGAGCTTGCTCAGACTCATGTCCATCAAGTCAGTGATGCCATCTAGCCATCTCATCCTCTGTTGTCCCCTTATCCTCCTGCCTTCAGTCTTCCCCAGCATCAAGGTCTTTTCCAAGGAGTCAGTTCTTTGCATGTAATCAAGGTGTTGGACCTTCAGCATCAGTCCTTTTAATGAATATTCAGGACTGATTTCCTTTAGGATTGACTGGTTTGATCTCCTTGCAGTCCAAGGGACTCTCAAGAGTCTTCTCTAACACCACAGTTCAAAAGCATCATTTCTTTGGCACTCAGCCTTTTTTATTGTCCAGCTGTCACATCCATATATGACTACTGGAAAAACCATGACTAGACAGACTTTTGTTGGCAAAGTAATATCTCTGCTTTTTAATATGCTGTCTAGGTTGGTCATAGCTTTTCTTCAAAGGAGCAAGCATCTTTTAAATTCATGGCTGCAGTCACCATGTGCAGTGATTTTGGAGCCCAAGAAAATCCACTGTTTCCATTGTTTCCCATCTATTTGCCATGAAGTGATGGGACCATATGCAAGACTCAATAAAATCACAATGAAAATTCCAGCAAGCTTTTTACTTTATAGAAATTGACAAATTAATTCTGAGATGTACATGGTGATGCAAAGGACCTAATATAAGCAAAATAATTTCTAAAAAGAACAAAGGTGGAGAACTTATTCTATCTAATAGAGTAAAGTAGAATAAACACAGTAGCCAAAAATAATTTTATATTGGTGAAAGATAGACATGGAGATCAATGGAACAGAAGATAGAATCCAAAAATGGATCCTCATGCATATGGCAATTTTTGACAAAGGTGATAAAGCAATTCAATGGAGAGAAAGTCATTCCAATAAATGGTGCTGAATATGAGTATAGGAATAAAAAGAACAGTATCAACCTTTCAGTTCAGTTCAGTTCAGTCGCTCAGTCGTGTCCAACTCTTTGCAACCCCATGAATCGCAGTACGCCAGGCCTCCCTGTCCATCACCAACTCCCGGAGTTCACTCAGACTCATGTCCATCAAGTCAGTGATGCAGTCCAGCCATCTCATCCTCTGTCGTCCCCTTCTCCTCCTGCCCCCAATCCCTCCCAGCATCAGAGTCTTTTCCAATGAGTCAACTCTTCGCATGAGGTGGCCAAAGTACGGGAGTTTCAGCTTTAGCGTCATTCCTTCCAACCTTTATCTTATACCAAACATAAGAATTGACTCAAAATAGATCATATACTTCAAAGTAAAATTGAAAACTATTGAAACCCTAGAATAAAAACAGAAGACAATCTTTACAATCTTGGGGTAGACAAGTTTCTTAGAATATAAAAAGCCTGAACCTTTAAAAAATTGATTAAAGTGAATTTAGCAAAGTCACAGGATACAAAACCAATACACAGAAATTACTTGCATTCCCATATACTAACAATGAAAAATAAGAAATAGAAATTAAGGAATAAATCCCATTCACCATTGCAACAAAAGAATAAAATATCTAGGAATAAACCTACCTAAGGAGACAAAAGAACTGTACACAGAAAATTATAAGACACTGATGAAAGAAATCAAAGATGACATAAACAGATGGAGAGATTTCCACGTTCCTGGGTATGAAGAATCAATCTTGGGAAAATGACTATACTGTGCAATCTATAGATTCAATGTGATCCCTATCAAATTACCAATGGCATTTTTCACAGAACTAGAACAAAAAATTTCACAATTCATATGGAAACACAAAAGATCCCAAATAGCCAGAGCAATCTTGAGAAAGAAGAATGGAGCTGGAGGAATCAACCTTCCTGACTTCAGATTATACTACAAAGCTACAGTCATCAAGACAGTTTGGTACTGGCACAAGAACAGAAATATAGACCAAGGGAACAAGATAGAAATCCCAGAAATAAACCCATGCACCTATAAGTACCTTATTTTTTACAAAGGAGGCAAGAATATACAATGGGGCAAAGACAGCCTTTTCAATAACTGGTGCTGGGAAAACTGGATAGCTACATGAAAAAGAATGATATTAGAACACTTCTAACACTATACACAAAGATAAACTCAAAATGGATTAAAGACCTGAATGTAAGACCAGAAACTATAAAGCTCTTAGAGGAAAACATAGGCAGAACACTTGATATAAATCAAAGCAAGATCCTTTATGACCCTCCTCCTAGAGTAATGGAAATAAAAACAAAAGTACACAAGTGAGACTTAATTAAACTTAAAAGCTTTTAGACAACAAAGGAAACTATAAACAAGATAAGAAGACAACTCTCAGAATGGGAGAAAATAATAGTAAATGAAACAACTGACAAAGGATTAATTTTTAAAGTATATAAGCAGCTCATACAACTCAATACCAGGAAAACAAACAACCTAATTGAAAAGTGGGGAAAGACCTAAACAGACATTTCTCCAAAGAAGACATACAGATGGCTAACAAACACATGAAAAGATGCTCAACATCACTCACTATTTGAGAAATGCAAATCGAAACTACAATGGGATATCACCTCACACAAGATCGACTGCTGCTAAGTCGCTTCAGTCGTGTCTGACTCTGTGCGACCCCAGAGACAGCAGCCCACCAGGCTCCCCCATCGCTGGGATTCTCCACGAAAGAGTACTGGAGTGGGTTGCCATTTCCTTCTCCAATGCACGAAAGTGAAAGTGAAGTCGCTCAGTCGTGTACGACCCTCAGTGACCCCATGGACTGCAGGCCTCCAGGCTCCTCCGTCCATGGGATTTTCCAGGCAGGAGTACTGGAGTGGGGTGCCATTGCCTTCCCCAACCAGATAGAATAGCCATCATCAAAAAGTCTACAAACAATAAATGCTGAAGAGAGTGTGGAGAAAAGGGAACCCTCTTACATTGTTGGTGGGAATATAAACCGATACAGTCACTTTGGAAGATGGTATGGAGATTCCTTAAAAAACTAGGAATAAAACCACCATATGACCCAGCAATCCCACTCCTAGGCATATACCCAGAAGAAATCAAAATTGAAAAAGACACAGGTACCCAATGTTCACTGCAGTACTATTTATTATAACTAGAACACAGAAGCAACCTAGATGTCCATCAACAGATGAATGGATAAAGAAGTTGTGGTACATATACACAATGGAATATTATTCAGCCGTAAAAAGGAAGGCATTTGAGTCAGTTCTAATTGGTGGATGAACCTAGAGCCTATTATACAGAGTGAAGTAATTCAGAAAGAGAAAGATAAATGTTGTATAATAACGCATATATGTGGAATCTAGAAAGATGGTACCACTGAATTTATCTGTAAGGCAGCAATGGAGAAAGAGACATAGAGAACAGATTTATCAACACAGGGAGAGGGGAGGAGAGGGTGAGATGCATGGAGAGAGTAACATGGAAACTTACCTTACCATATGTAAAATAGATAGCCCATGAGAATTTGCTGTATGTCTCAGGGAACTCAAATAGGGGCTCTGTATCAACCCAGAGGGGTGGGATGAGGAGGGAGATGGGAGGGAGGTTCAAGAGGGAAGAGATATATGTACACATATGGCTGATTCATGTTGATGTTTGACAGAAAACAATAAAATTATATAAAGCAATTATCCTTCAATTAAAAAACAAATAAATCTTTTAAAATTGATTAAAATATATGTAACTGATAATCAAAACTTTTTATATTTGTCCTGCAAGAGACATCATTAATAAAACAAAAAGGCACCCAGTGCAGTAATAAAGACCTAGAACAGCCAAAAATAAAAAATAAAACAATAGACAAGCCACAGACTGGGAGAAAAAGTTCACAGCCCACATATATCAGACATATTACTTATATCCAGAATATACATTTATATAAATTTTATAACATAATAAAGAAGAAAACTAACCCAATAATCAAAGGGCAAAAGATCTGAATAAACACTTCACAAAAGATACATGAAATATCAACAAACACAAGAAAAGATGCTCAACATCATTAGTAATCAGGAATAAGCAAATTAAAATGAAAATTAAGACATCAGTATATAGTCTCTTGAATGGTTCAGATTTTAAAAACTGACCACATCAAGTTTTGATAAGAAGATGAAGCAAGTAAAATCTCACATACTGCTAGTAGAAAACGGTACAACCACTTTAGCAACAAAAAGAAAAAAAATCTCCAGATCCCACCAACTAGCCTTCTCATTTTCCCTTCTGCAGGTCTTTGTTCAAACACATCTGAAATACCTATAACTACATAAGTGATTTTTCTATCTTTTTTTTTTTAACTTAACAGTGTATTACAAGTACCCTTGATTTACATAAATTAAATCATTTATGTATTCTGTCATCTCATTTGGTACTGTCCAAAACTACAATTCTAAAAGTCCAGCATTAAGAGAGCTTACATTCACTTAGCACAGTGTGGCAGAGCCAACATAGAAGGGAAAGAAATTGGTGAATTATTTTGTTTCGATGATGAAAGTGAAATTTTCTCAGTGAAACGTAGTAAGTTAATCTGCATTTCATCAGAGATATTACCTTCTGGACACAGTCCCAGTGCTTCGTAAGTAAGAAGTTCATTGGTAGAAAAGCAATCGTGAAGTTCTATTACATCAATATCACTTGGTCTCAGGCCAGATTTCTCATAGCACCTTCTGGCAGCTTCTTTACTCATATCAAAACCAACCTAAAACCAAAATCATATATAAACACATTAAAGGTATCAAAACTGGGACTTTCATGTAAGGATTGTAAAAGATTAATATACATATAACCTTTACAGGTAAGGATTTTCCATAAATGTTGAAATCTCAGTTAATTCTATATTATACAGAAAGTCCAAATAAAATATCCAGGAGAGACAATGGACATACACATTAAATTCTGTACTATAAAGAATAGAATTTTCAATCAGATATATAAAAGGATTTATAATTCCTCATGCCATATCCAGTGCTATTACAAAACTCTGTCAACCACAATATACAGCTGTGGTAAATTGAAGAGATTTATCAAGAGACTATTATGATTCACTGAAAAATATGGGTGAATTTCTACATGAAAATAAACAACCCTCTTTTATCAATAGAAGATCACGTAGGATTCAAATCATTTTTCCAATATTCATGCTCTTAACACCCTTTAACATGCAAACTCAACTCTTTTCCAAGCAATAAAATTGTGATATAATGGAAAATGTACTGCAATTGGAAAGACCTAAGTTCTACCTCTACCACACCCTATCTTGGGGAATTTATAGAAACATTTTAAAATTCAAAGCATTATTATAAAGTCATTTTATAAACTCTAATGTAAACCCTATGCTTACCTACATACATGTGTGTCCATAATGCATATTTTATATGTATATATCTTCAAATATTCAACCTAGAGTTCTAGGTCAGAATTCTCATTTTTTTTATTTCCTCCATTTTGTACTCAATCTGCAGTCAGAATTTTTAAAGTGCTAAGGGTCAAAAAGTTCCTCAAAACATCCTTGTTTTTTTTTTTTTTTAGTTCTATAACACTGGGGTTCTGGGCATATTTAATCATTCCAAAATTTTAAAAAATAGAACACTAGTTAGTTAAAAGTGCATATGTTCTCATAAGTGATTTTCCCTTAGATTCTTAAATGATGGGTTACAATACTAAATTTTCTAGACCAATTTTTTTCAAGTAAATAAACTTTCAGAGCTGATGACATGATGTCACTTTAAACTTTTAAAAAGAAATCCCTCAACTGATTAACAAAACAGAACCTCAGACACACCATTTTAATAGCGCTTTTGTCTTCAAATGAGCTTGGCATATCAGTCACCATCTCTTGAGCCAAAATTTCCACAGCTTTGTGTTTCAGGTCATGCTTCTGTACAAACGCTTCACTAGCCAAAATTGCTGCAGCCGCACCATCTGAAGTGGGACTAAGAGCAGGTAAAATAGTTACTGATATCCTGTTCACTTCAATCCTAGGATTTCAGACTAGGAGTTCTTACAGTGTGGAAAGACAGGGAGAGGATGCTTGCTGGTCACTGGACTGGCCTAGTAATATCTGTAGTTAAAAATTACACATGCTTCCCATCTGAAGATTGAACCTCTGGAGAATTTAAAGGCTTCCGATCACTGCTTAGACTCTATGGGTCTCTCCCCAAAAGTTCTTATTGCAAAGAATTTCAGGTTTGCCTTTGCAAACAAACAAGGTATTTTCTGGTGACTTCTGAGGAGTCCACAAGGTTATTTCTAAGCTAATACAATAAAGATTTTACTCTAGGCCTAATTAGCTCCAACTCTGTTCTCTCTCAAATAATCGGTCCTGAAATCCTTTTGAAAAATGGGAAACGAAAGAATAGGAGATGCCAGAAAATCCATGGTTTGGTTAAGACTTTTGCAATCTGCTTAAGGTGAGATAAGAAAGCCTTCCTCAGTGATAGGTGCAAAGAAATAGAGGAAAATAATAGAATGGGAAAGACTAGAGATCTCTTCAAGAAAATTAGAGATACCAAGGGAACATTTCTTGCAAAGAAGGGCACAATAAAGGACAGAAATGGTATGGACCTAACAAAAGCAGAAGATATTAAGAAGAGGTGGCAAGAATACACAGAACTATACAAGAAAGATCTTCATGACCCAGATAATCACAATGGTATGATCACTCACCTAAAGCCAGACAACCTGGAATGTGAAGTCAAGTGGGCCTTAGGAAGCATTACTACGAACAAAGCTAGTGGAGGTGATGGAATTCCAATTGAGCTATTTCAATCCTACAAGATGATGCTGTGAAAGTGCTGCATTCACTATGCCAGCAAATTTGGAAAACTCATCAGTGGCCACAGGACTGGGAAAGGACAGTTTTCATTCCAATCCCAAAGAAAGGCAATACCAAAGAATGCCCAAACCACCACACAATTGCACACATCTTACACACCAGCAAAGTAATGCTCAAAATTCCCGAAGCCAGGCTTCAACAGTACATGAACCATGAAATTCCAGATGTTCAAGCTGGATTTAGAAAAGGCAGAGGAACCAGAGATCAAATTGCCAATCTCCACTGGATCATCGATAAAGCAAGAGTTCCAGAAAAACATCTACTTCTGCTTTATTGACTATGCCAAGCCATTTACAGTGTGGATCACAAAAGACTGTGAAAAATTCTTCAAGAAAGAGGAATACCAGACCACCTGACCCACCTCCTGAGAAATCTGTAAGCAGGTCAAGAAGCAACAGTTAGAACTGGATATGGAACAACAGACTGGCTCCAAATTGGGAAAGGAGTACGTCAAGGCTATATATTGTCATCCTGCTTATTTAATTTATATGCAGAGTACATCATGAGAAACGCTGGGCTGGAAGAAGCACAAGCTGGAATCAAGATTGCCAGGAGAAATATCAATAACCTCAGATACGCAGATGACACCAACCTTATGGCAGAAAGCAAAGAGGAACTAAAGAGCCTCTTGCTGAAAGTGAAAGAGGAGAGTGAAAAAGCTACCTTGAAACTCAATATTCAAAAAATGAGGATCATGGCATCCAGTCCCATCACTTCATGGCAAATAGATGGGGAAACAATGGGAACAGTGACAGACTTTTTCTTAGGCTCCAAAATCACTGCAGATGGTGACTGCAGCCATGAAATTAAAAGGTACTTGCTTCTTGGAAGAAAAGCTATGACCAACCTAGACAGAATATTAAAAAAAAAAAAAGCATATTGGCAACAAAGATCCATCTAGTCAAAGCTATGGTTTTTCCAGTAGTCATGTGCAGATATGAGAATTGGACTATAAAGGAAACTGAATGCCGAAAAATTGACACTTTTGAACTGTGGTGTTGGAGAAGACTCTTGAGAGTCCCTTGGACTGAAATGAGATAAAACCAGTCAATCGTAAAGGATATCAGTCCTGAATATTCATTGGAAGGAATGATGCTGAAGCTGAAACTCCAACACTTTGGCCACCTGATGTGAAGAACTGACTCATTGGTTAAGACCGCGATGCTGGGAAAGATTGAAGGTGGGAGGAGAAGGGGATGACAGAGGATGAGATAATTGGATGGCATCACCAACTCGATGGAAATGAGTTTTAGTAAGCTCTGGAAGTTGGTGATGGACAGGGAAGCCTGGTGTGCTGCTGTCCACGGGGTTGCAAAGAGCAGGACATGACTGAGCGACTGAACTGAACTGATCTCAAAATAGGCCTTCTCCTTACAGCAGGCTGTGAAAGAAGGTAGCAAATACAAGAAGCTTTCTCTGAGTTGAAAGTGAAAGTAAAAGTCACTCAGTCGTGTCCAACTCTTTGCGACCCCAAGGACTGTACAGTCCATGGAATTCTCCAGGCCAGAATATTGGAGTGGGTAGCCTTTCCCTTCTTCAGGGGATCTTCCCAACCCAGGGATCGAACCTAGGTCTCCCACATTGCAGGCTGATTCTTTACCAGCTGAGCCACAAGGGAAGCCCAAGAATACTGGAGTGGGTAGCCTATCCCTTCTCCAGCAGAAATTCCCAACCCAGGAATCAAACCCGGGTCTTCTGCATTGCACGTGGATTCTTTACCAACTGAGCTATCAGGGAAGCCCTCTCTGAGTTGAGCTGTACTTTAAAAATGGGCAGATCCTTATACTGCAACAGTCAAAACAAACACCACTTGTTCACTTGCATCCCAGCCAGGATCTCCCAGACACATCCAGGTGATTATTAAACACAGGTAGGAGTTATGCAATACTAACTCAGTTTTCTAGGAGACAGATAATGTCAAGCAATTTTCAAGATGGGGATGCTATCATTATTAGAGTTACGATTTTTTTCTTGTTTTACCTTTATTTTTAGTTACTATAACTGAGTAAAATTTCCTACAGTAGAAATATACAACAGAGGAAATTAAATGATCAAGGGAAAAATCTTTGGTTCCCACAGACATTCCAAGTCACATTTAAATGAATAAACACTATTAGAACAGAGTAGGTGGAAGGCATGAGAGAAGGAAGTAAAATATATAATTTTCAAAGAGAAAAGACAGCCTTTCTCTAAACAAAAACAGAAAGTAAGGGAGCTTACTCCAGTGTAAGGACTATACTTAGGAGTTCTATAAAAGCACATACAGACACAGATATACCCAGATACAGAGCCTAAGGTTTACCCAAGGGGTGGGAGTTGGGGAGAAGGGATACTACTTCTATTAAATATTAAAATGTGTTTTTCTTACCAACATTGTAAGACTGTCAAAAAGTCAAAAATTTTTCGAGATGTCATCACTTCATCTAAGCTGTACTCCTTCTGGAACTGGGAATACCTAAATATATAAAATAAATAGTTATAGAATGCAAGGTAACAATTTCAATTTTTGTTGAAGATGTTCTGGTTTAGAAGTTAAAGAGAGATTAATATGGAAATATTCTTTTCAAAAATGAAAGACATGCTTTCATCAACCATTTCTAAATAAGTAATTTGAATTAATTTTTAAAATTCCCAACTCTAAAATACCATGTTATATAATAAAAATTGTGTCTAATTTTTGTCCTGGATTTCTGGCATGGAAATTTTGAAACCCTTGGAATTTCCTAAGTAACAGGAGTGTACTTAGTGTTTGTCATGCTAATTAGGTGACTTCCATGGGTCCCCTTGTAAGCTGGTGGATAAGGAAGGGATGAGGCAGGGGCCTGGTCACCAGAAAGACCACCCATGCCAACACAGGATTTGGACTTTTGAGCCAGTGTGACCCCTAGGCAAAAAAGGGACAGCTAGAGATCAAGTTCAATCAAGTGGCCAATGACTTAATAGAGTATGCCTACATAATGAAACCTCAATGAAAACTCAATGGACACAACTTTGAGCAAACTCCAAGAGACAGGGACGGACAGGGAAGCCTGAACTCCTGGAGTCCATGGGGTCACAAAGAATAAGACATGACAGCGACTGAACAGCAAATGAAAACTCTGGACACTGAAGCTTGGTGAAGCCCTCTAGTTGGTGAGTACCTTCACATACCAGGACAGCGATGTGCTCCGACACCATGGGAAGAGGGCATGGAAGTTCTGCACTAGGAACCTTCCCAGACCTCACCTTATGTGACTCTTCTTTTGGCTGTTCCTCAGTTGTGAAGTGAAATGAAGTGAAAGTTGTTCAGTCATGTCCAACTCTTTGTGACGCCATGGACTAGACAGTCCACGGAATTCTCCAGACCAGAATACTGGAGTGGGTAGCCTTTCCTTCCTCCAACCCAGGGATCGAACCCAGGTCTTCCTCATTGCAGGTGGATTCTTTACCAGCTGAGCCACCAGGGAAGCCCAAGAATACTGGAGTGGGTAGCCTATCCCTTCCTCAGGGGATCTTCCCGACCCAGGAATCAAATCGGCATCTCCTGCATTGAAGGCAGATTCTTTGCCAGCTGAGCTAGCAGGGAAATCCCTTTATGATAATATTCTAATTGTAAGTATATCAAGTACTTCTCTTCCCTTGTGGCTTCCCTTGTGGCTCAGCTGGTAAAGAATCCGCCTACAATGTGAGAGACCTGGGTTCAAGCCCTGGGTTCCCTTGGGATTCCCTTGTGGCTCAGTGGGTAAAGAATCTGCCCGCAATGCAGGAGACCTGGGCTTGATCCCTGGGCTGGGAAGATCCCCTGGAGAAGGGAAAGGCTACCCACTGTACAGTCCATGGAGTCACAAAGAGTCAAACACGACTGAGAGACTTTCATGTCACAGTACTCTTCTAGGTTCTGTGAGTCATTCTACTGAATTATCAAACATGAGAGGATCATGGGAATCCCTGAATTAATAGTCACTTGGTCAAAAGGGCAGGTGGCCTGGGGGCCCTACTCAGACTGCCATCTAATGTGAAGGCAGTCTTGTGAAGTCTTAATTCATAATGTATGTGTATTAACTCCAGGTGGTTAGTACCAGAATTAAATTGTAATACATCCAGTTGGAGAATTATAAAAACACTAGTTCCTTAAAAGTAAAACTAAATGACTTGCAATTCAGCCATCTTTTGTGGTAATGACATTATACAACTACATTTAATAAAGGCTAACGGAGTTCCTAAATAAATACACAGAGTCTTTAATAAAATGTCTACATTTTTCAAAACACATTTCCTTTCTGATCACTGCAAACAAGAAACTCATTTTTACCCTGTTTGGTGCATCTAACAATATAATAAAATGGTTTCAGAAATTGCTCTGGCAAAAACAAATAGACACAGTAGGGGAGTTTCCAAAAGCAAAATCCAACTGTTGTGAAAGTTAACAAGCAATTCCAGTGTTTAGAAATGAAGCCCATGTAACTCAGATCTGGATGCTACCGTCTATACCTTTGCTTCTAAAGTTAACTTTGTCCATCATCAACTTTCAAAAAAGGACTTTATTTAACCCAGATCCTGTACTAGACGATAGGGATATGGACACAGTCCCTGTTCTCAAGGAGCTTAGTCTGAACCCACAGCAATAAAAACACCATTCTAGTATGATAAATGCCTGATACAAAGTGCCCTGGGAGCAACAGGATACACCTCAAACCCAGATACCAAAAGGGCTTCCTTTCCAAGGTTACAAATAGAGGAAGTGGGAGACAGAGAATTCCTGGCAAAAAGGTCAGCACATGGCGCAGGACACATGAACAGTATCAGATCATGAAAGTCCAGTATATAGCATTTCCATTTGATATGGAAAACAATGAAGAACTTATAAAGGAGATTAAGCTGGGGAGTGACATGACCAGATTTGTATTTCGGTAAGAAGGCTGTGTAATGGAAAAGAGACAGTTAAAAGACATTACCAAAAGCAGGTAAATCAACTAAGAGATTAGGGCAATAACTAAGGCAAGAAATGACAAGGGTTTAAAATAGGAAATTAGAAGTGAAAGATGAAGTGAACCAATGAATTCAAGAGAGAGTAAAGAGACAGAATCACTAGGATTCCATTCATCCCTGCTCATCTGCATTTCATATGGGACAGAGAGGAAGAAGGGAAAGCCAAGGATGACTTCTAGTTTTCTACCTTAAATCACTGGATATATGTTGATGTGATTCACCAAGAGGAAGAATGCTGAAGGAAAAACACTTTGGAGGGGAAATGGGAAATTCTATATGGACATGTTGACTCTGAGGAACCTATGGGACATCTAAGTGAAGACAACTAGGAGAGAATTATAGACACAAGTCTGAAGGCTCAAGTGGCAGAAGCTACCCCTAATCCTATTATTTACTGATCACAGATTCTCACTGCCTTTAGGTGTTCTTCTAATTTGTGAGGAAGCACTCGAGAATAGTTCTTAACTCAACCTTCTTAGAAATACATTACAAGGTATTTCTAATGACTGATTAGCAAACACAGAATCATCTTTCTTCACTAGCCAAGCAAAATCTAGTATAAGAAGTTAGCAACTGAAATAGAAGGCTATTCTTGGGCTGTTTCAATGAGTTCTAAATGATGAAGCTGAAATTCAGAGATAATATTTGCCTATTCAACAGAATTGAGGACTTATAATACATAGCAGAGGACCCATGAGGACATGGAACTTATCCTTCTTGCTCACTGCTGTATCACTAGCAGCTTAAGAAGTGTCTTACATATAGCAAGCTACTGAATACATATTAGCTGAGTGAATGAAACTCCTTTAGAAGAATACTGTAATGAGTGGATAAATGAGTGCCTGGTTAGGCAGGGAATTAAGTAAAAGAAAGACTTAGAAGCTTTGCTTCTCTGGGGAAAGTCCAGAGCTGAGCTTTGGAGCCTCAAAGCCAGGAACTATAGTACCATCAATTTCTCAGTATGTTGGTACAGTTCCTTACCTGTTTTGGGAAGTGACAAGGACTTTTAATGGTTCTCCAAATTCTGAGGACAAAGAAGTCAGTTCTAGATCATATTTATGAGCTTAAGACAGTTCATCCTAACTGCTATTCAGTAATAGCAAAGTTTGTTGAGCATGTACTATGTTCCAATAGCATAATGGGTACTAAAGATACAAAAAAGATACAGAGATAATCTCTGCTCAAGAACCATCATCATCAGAGAAAAAAGATTTATAAATAATTTACAGTGTGATACGCTATAATAGAGGTATACAGATGGTACAATGAAGCTTATGAGAAAAAACAATTATGACCAAGAAGTTCTAAGAAAGTATTAGGAGAAGCAATGATACTTGGAATGGGACTTGATGAATAAGTAGATATTCATCAAACAAAAGAAAGACAGAAGGACATTCCAGGGAGAGCTAACACATAACTAAAAGCACAGAAACAAGCACTACATAGTACTCTTAGGAAATACCAAGTTATCTAGTGAAGGGTGAGATTGAAAATAATCAGAGAAGAAGGAAATAAGACAATAAAGTAGAATGGGGCCAAATTATAACAGGCTTGTTATTGTAAATGAAGGAATTTCCATTTTATTAGATAAGCAAGGGAATTTACCAAAGCTTCCACAATACCCTTTGTTTCACAATATACCCTTAGATTTAGGGCATGGGATTGGATATTATTTGTTAGTTAGGTATGCCTTGAATTCAAACATCAACTTAAAATCAGAAGAATGAGAAGTAGCATGAAGTGTTAGACATATGTGGTAATGATCCACTGAGACATAAAATGTTCCTTATCATAGTTTTATGTTTATTAAACATGCTAAAATTTAATAGTTCAGAAACAATTTACTGAGCACCTATTATGTTCCAGACTCTGCACTAAAGATTAAGAACATAAAGATAAGAGATGACTCTTGTTCTCAAAAACTTTATAGTCTAGAAGGAAAAAATATAATCATTGTTTTGCCTCTATTTAAGATGATACTGAACAAGGTACCTAATTTCAGTAAGCCTCATTTTCATCATCTATAAAATAAAAATAAAAATAACTACCTTACAGGGTCCTTGAGAGGATTAAATAAAAATATACACAAAAGTACGCAGCACAGTAACACAGAGTTGGCATTTAATAAAATTAGCCACTATTCTTTTATTGCCTAGGGTGGCATTGCTTTTGTGGAGATTCCAGTGGTATGGCACTAGTTCAGTTCCCAATGAACCTATTTTATTCAGGAACCCTTAAGTACATTGCCATGAGCCATACATTGCATCAGGCATTAGGGATTCAAAGATTAATTATCAGTAATACATATAATATAATTTTACCTCACACTATTTTTTACTATACAAATCACCATATTATCCTACCAGAGTAAGAGTTAATGAAACTAACATGATTAAAAAACAAATAATGTAATATAAAGTCATTAAAACTACCAACACATGTTTTACAAACATTCTACCTGATCAAAACAAACTAGGAAACATTTTAAAGAATGTTCTAAAATGGGGCCTGGTTATTTCCAATTAAAATTATTATAATAAATTCCATTTACTAGGGTTGGAACCAATGACAAATTACATCTTTTAACACAAGCCATTCACATTCTTTCTTAAAAGAGCCACTAAACTCAAATGGCATCCCAAATACTAAACAACAACAACAAAAATATAAACAGACCAAAATCTAAATAGTAGTCAACCCCAGGGACAGGAGAGCCTGGTGGGCTGCCGCCTATGGGGTCGCACAGAGTCAGACACGACTGAAGCGACTTAACAACAGCAGCAACAAAAGTTTACTTGGGCACAAGCTTTTCCTAAGGAAAAAAATTTCAAGTTATTAATAACATCTTTGAGTTCTTGCATTTGCTTTTCAACTATAAAGGTGCATATTATATAACTGAATAACCCAGATTTTCACTACTTCTTGTCTCTGAAATACTTACGGGTTATTAACTGAATGTTTATGATTTTTCCATCCAATTTTTGCAAACTGTTCAAGTGTTGTTCCTGTAAAGAAAGCAAACTTCTATTAGCAAGTTAATGACTTCCTGTTGCTTATTAACAAGTGTTGCAATGGAACTCAGTATCCTGCTAAATATTTCCACATGTTCCCATGCACAGATATTAGTATTGAAAACTTCAACACTGACCCTTCAGATAAACATTTACTTATAATTAAATGAGTATATTTAATGAAGTGAATCAACTAATAAGCGTATGATATGAAAATAGTTCAAACTGGCCTATTCTACCTCATACAACTAGGGTCTAGTTTCAAAAACCAGAAAATACAGCTTAGGACCGCAGTGGTTATAAGGCAGGAAAGCACTGCCAGTAATTCTTCAAGAAGTTCAATCCCAATGCCAAAAGATCCCAATCCCCTGGGTGAAGTGAATTTTACAATTCATAACTTCCAGGGCCTGATCTTCTTTTTCCTTATAATAAGGCAGGAGGGCCTATAGAAAAGTTACAGTCTAATGAAAAAGTGTATGCTTTTTAAATTAACAGAAAGTTTAGAGATTACTATGAGAAAACAAAAGCAGGCACGCTAATGAAGCATGATCTGCAAAAATCTTTTTTATTATTTTTAAGGAGACAAAACAGAATAAAATAGATTTTGAATCCTCCACTGGAGCAGAAAGACCGAGGAAGGAAACCACTGATTGGAGCTGATAATATTACGTTCATAGACAGCATGATAACGTGGACAGTTCCCATTTCTGTTTTCTCTCTATCAAAGAGGGTAATCTTCAGAGCAGAAATGACACATATAATTAAGTAAATATTCGCTCAATTCTAATAAAAATGGAAGAAGGCAGAGACCACATTCGTTATTTCATACCAGTAATAGTAGTGAGTGCTCCAGAAGCAGATGGTATGAGTTCAGTAAGAACAAGTCATATCAAATTATTAATAATATCTTTTCATATTGGCTAGTAGATTAAATGAAACATAGCATCTAAATAAAAAAAGACAAAATCTTTTTTTTTAATAACTGAAGTTTCTTTTTTAGTATTTATTTCATTTTTTGCTTATTTGGCTGTGCCAGGTCTTAGTTGCAGCATGAGGGATCTTTCAGTTGCAGCATGCAGGACCTAGTTTCCTGAACAGGGATTGAACCCAGGCCCCCCAGCATTGGGAACATGAAGTCTTAGCCAGGTGGACCACCAGGGAAGTCCCAACAATGGGCAAATCTTTAAGATCATCTTTTGGGACAAGATAAGGAAATGCTGTAAAGTGAGGTTTGTTTCCTTTTGGTTTTCAGGGGTTTGGGGGTGCTATTAAAAATATGCAGGTTCTTCTGTCAAGTTTACATAACACTTGCTTAAACAAAGTTAAACAAATTTCTTTACAGCAAAACATTCAGCGCCTTTACCACTGCATGTGTATTATGCCTGTCCAAAAGGGAGTTAAAGTATGGAGTATTTTCCAACTTAACTGACCATGTCATAAGAGCGTTTTAAGAGCCAACAGAACACAGAATCGCTGATCAATGAAAGGCACTGATCAATGAAGTAACTTAGAGAAAAGTCTCTACTACTAACCTCTAATTTCAGCCATGCTCTGGGTAATATTTCTAAACATTGGATTAGAAAATTAAAGTTATGCTCATCAGATCTGAAACTGGGAGAAACTGCTACAATGTTGGATCCAAATAGACTTCGAAGAGATTTATCAGTGAGATGGCTCAGAATATAATTAATTAAATGCCCAGTTCTATTCTTGAATACCCAAAACTGCCTAAGAAAAGGAGCAGCAACCATGAGAACAGCTCTGAGGTTCTGTTCCACTATAAACTCAATGGGAATCACCAGTGTGATGCGATTACCAGAAAAGCTTACATGCGATCACAGTACAGGAATTAGTCTGGTGATGATGGGTAATGAAACAATTGTAATAGAGCCCGGACAAGTGCAGATATTAGCATGCAGTCATTAGGAGGCAAAGGTTACTGCAATATCATTAGTGGGCCCCTCCCATAAACAGCCAACTGTCAATGAGCCCATTGGAGTGGTGGTCATCAGGTGTAGAGTGAATTAAAAGGCAAATCCCGGCCTTCTTCCAGGGGCCTTCTAGCTCACCTGGCCTTGGACCAGTGGATGAACTGGAGGGCCCAGGGAACACATAGGGGCCATGTCCTGCAAGGCTCTAGAACCCTCCCCAAGGTCACACACTGGCAGGGCCAGGCCTTGAAGCAGCAGTGAATCTCTCCCCCATTCCTGTCTCTGAGACCTAATAGCAGTGGCAGTCTGCCTGGGTCACAGTCTGTGGGACCTGTCCCTACCCACTTCACCCTCCCCATTTGGGAGACCTGAGGAGCCTCCAGGCCAGTTGGGTTAGGTGCCTGGCTCCCTCAGCGATGACAGCTGGGCAGGGTCTGGGGACCAAATGAGGTCTACCTCCTCCTCTTAGCCAGGACTAGGACCTCAGAAGGTGAAACTGGACCTTGGGACCTTGCCCGTTCTTATCAGAAGAGAAAATAACATTTCCTGGTAGAGAGATTTACAGAAACTTCATTAACTGACTATGACCTGACTTCTAGAACAAAGGATGTGACCCCAAAGGATGCGATAACTAACCACACCCCTCCTCACCTTTCCTATAAAAGAGATTTGAGGAAAGCTTTTGGGGTTTTAAGGCATGAGCCATCCTTCTTGCATCTCCTCCATAAACCTTCCTCTGTTCCAAAGTCTAAAATTTCAGAATTGTTGGCCTCTCTGTGCATCAGGCACATGGATGTGCATTTCAGTAACATAATGAGAAACAGTTAAAGGAACAAGGTCCGGCTGGCTCCAGATATTTGACAGGCTATAAGCTGAAAGAGGCTTGTTCTATTAATAGGAGTCTCAGAAGACAGAAACTATAGGGAGAGAGATTTGAGTTCAACATGAAAAAGGGCACTGTAACAATCAGAATCACCCAGAAAAATGGAATGAGTAGTGTCTGTGGCAAGTTTCTTGTCACAGGAAGTACAAATGCTTTACTATCAGCCATTAGAATATTTATAAGCAATTCATACATGGATTTATAGGAAGAAGGGCAGCTAAACTATATAAAAGCACCTCGCATAGTGTCTGAAATAGGAGATATTCAGTAGGTATTATGCCTTTCCTTCTTGTTTCCTTACTGCGGGATCGAATTAATCTATACAAGGTAGCAACCCTTTGAAAAATATTCTGCCAATCACTTACCATGTATTTATGAAGCCAAGACACAGACAGAGGGCTTGCTGACTCCTGATTTTGAACTGCCAATTCATATTTTTGGTTGTTTTAAGAATATGCATGGTATAAGAAGATCTCAATCTCCTGGAATCAAACTTTGAAGCCACAAAAATCTCCTGATTCTATGGCAGAATGTAAGCTACTACAAACATTCTTACATATTCATTTCTAGGACACATTCAAAAATGGCAATTTCAAGTGACAACCTAAAACTCTATGAAATTCTACAATTCACTAGAAATCTACTGGATGAAGAATAACATTTCAACTAAAATGCTGTACATCTATACTTCAAATTTTAGACTAGAACAAACTGTCCAACTACTCTGACTAATGTAAAAGTTTAGAAAAGACTGAAAACACACCAAACACAGGATTTCCAGCTAGCTGAGGAAAATGGAAGCGGCCTAAATCTCCATATCCTCAAAATCCAATAAACAAGAAGAACAAATAAAACTGCACAAAATCATACCCTCAGCATAACTAGACAAAAGAAAACAGAAAACTTCAAATTACCTGTAAGTAGAAAAAAAGATAAAGGGGAAAAGCAACCAAATATCTGCCAGTAATTTCCATAGTAACAGCTCTCACTTCCACAGGAAGCCTTTAGGGAAGAAGGGCAGTCTGAAAATACTTCAGAGGAAAGGAGTGGGGAGTTAGTGGCAGGCTTACAATTGCCCTGAAACTACCACCCAGAAGAGAAAGATTCCCCCTAAGAGTGAAACACTTGTAGAAAAAAGTTGAAATGTTGCTGCAAAAAGTGAAAAAAAAAGTTGCAATAGATCAAATCATGACTATAGGGAAGGGTGAGAAAAGTAGAGGAGATCCATGGTGATAATCTTTTGAAAGAATTAAAGGACACTTTCTCAACACCATTTAAAGAAAGAAAGGAAGGACGGAAGAAACAAAGACAAATGAAGGAAAAAACAAAGAGGGGAGAGAGAGAGAAAGAAAGGAAGGAAGGAAAGAAAAAAGAGAAAGAAAAAAATATATATAATATACATATATATGAGAGATACATATTAAATATATGAGACTCTGAAGCCAGAATGAAAAGGAAAGGAGAAAAGGAAAGATATAACCATCTGAATGCAGAGTTCCAAAGAATAGCAAGAAGAGATAAGAAAGTCTTCCTCAGTGATCAATGCAAAGAAATAGAGGAAAACAACAGAATGGGAAAGACTACAGATCTCTTCAAGAAAATTAGAGATACCAAGGGAACATTTCATGCAAAGATGGGCTAAATAAAGGACAGAAATGGTATGTACCTAACAGAAGCAGAAGATATTAGGAGAGGTGGCAAGAATACACAGAAGAACTGTACAAAAAATATCTTCATGACCCAGATAATCACGATGGTGTGACCACTCACCTAGAGCCAGACATCCTGGAATGTGAAGGCGAGTGGGCCTTAGAAATCATCACTATGAACAAAGCTAGTGGAGGTGATGGAATTCCAGTTTAGCTATTTCAAATCCTGAAAGATGATGCTGTGAAAGTGCTGCACTCAATATGCCAGCAAACTTGGAAAACTCAGCAGTGGCCACAGGACTGGAAAAGGTCAGTTTTCATTCCAATCCCAAAGAAAGGCAATGCCAAAGAATGTTCAAACTACCACATTCATCTCACATGGTAGTAAAGTAATGGTCAAAATTCTCCAAGCCAGGCTTCAGCAATACGTGAACCATGAACTTCCAGATGTTCAAGCTGGTTTTAGAAAAGGCAGAGGAACCAGAGATCAAATTGCCAACATACGCTGGATCATCGAGAAAGGAAGAGAGTTCCAGAAAAACATCTATTTCTGCTGTATTGACTTTGCCAAAGCCTTTGACTGTGTGGATCACAACAAACTGGGGAAAATTCTGAAAGGGATGGGAATACCAGACCACCTGACTTGCCTGTTGAGAAACCTATATGCAGGTCAGGAAGCAACAGTTAGAACTGGACATGGCACAACAGACTGATTCCAAATATGAAAAGGAGTACGTCAAGGCTGTATATTGTCACCCTGGTTATCTTCTATGCAGAATACATCATGAGAAACGCTGGGCTGGAAGAAGCACAAGCTGGAATCAAGATTGCTGGGAGAAATATCAATAACCTCAGATATGCAGATGACACCACCCTTATGGCAGAAAGTGAAGAGGAACTAAAGAGCCTCTTGATGAAAGTGAAAGAGGGGAGTGAAAAAGTTGGCTTCAAGCTCAACATTCAGAAAACGAAGATCATGGCATCTGGTCCCATCACTTCATAGGAAATAGATGGGGAAACAGTGGAAACAGTGAGCCTTTATTTTGGGGGGCTCCAAAATCACTGCAGATGGTGATTGCAGCCATGAAATTAAAAGACGCTTACTCCTTGGAAGGAAAGTTATGACCAACCTAGATAGCATATTGGAAAGCAGAGACATTACTTTGCCAACAAAGTTCCATCTAGTCAAGACTATGGTTTTTTCAGTGGTCATGTATGGATGTGAGAGTTGGATTGTGAAGAAAGCTGAGTGCCAAAGAATTGATGCTTTTGAACTGTGGTGTTGGAGAAGACTCTTGAGAGTTCCTTGGACTGTAAGGAGATCCAACCAGTCCATTCTAAAGGAGATCAGTCCTGGGTGTTCTTTGGAAGGAATGATGCTAAAGCTCAAACTCCAGTACTTTGGCCACCTCATGTGAAGAGCTGACTTATTGGAAAAGACTCTGATGCTGGGAGGGATTGGGGGCAGGAGGAGAAGGGGATGACAGAGGATGAGATGGCTGGATGGCATCACCGACTCGATGGACGTGAGTCTGAATGAACTCTGGGAGTTGGTGATGGACAGGGAGGCCTGGCGGGCTGCAATTCATGGGGTCGCAGAGTCGGACACGACTCTTTGAACTGAACTGAACTAAAGCCAGAATTGTACTTAATAGTATAATAACATCTCCTACAATGGATTGTTGTGAGAATTGGATGAGATAATATGGGTATGGAAATTTATTCATTCATTCGTTAAAAAAACAGTTATTGAACATTTAAATATTCTAGAGACTGTAGAAAAAAAGAGGGGAAAAACCCTTTCTTCTGGCCAGATTACATGCCAACCACTGTTGCTAGGTGAATGGACTGAAGGTAAACAAAACAAACATAATTTCTAATTTCAAACAAGTTTATAAGAGAAATAAGGAACACAAAAATTAAACCAGTAAAACCACACACAATAAATATATGAATATAAATAGTGCTAATGCTATGAAGGAAAGCAATAGGAAGCGATCTATGAAGAAGAATCACAGGAGGGATCCACTCTAACTAGAATGATGAAGAAAAGGGCCTCTAAGATTAATTAATTACAGAATACCTGTTCTATGCCAGGCACTCTTCTAAGTAACAGTCAAAGAGCAGGGAATAAAACAAACAAAAATCAGTGGAGCCCGTACAAAGAGCTGACAAATGAAGAGAAGTTAAAGGCAACAAAGAGGAAAGATATACCCATCTGAATGCAGAGTTCCAAAGAACAGCAAGGAGAGATAAGAAAGCATTTCTCAGCGACCAATAAAAAGAAATAGAGGAAAATAATAGAATGGAAAAGACTAGAGATCTCTTCAAGAAAATTAGAGATACCAAGGGAACATTCCATGCAAAGATGGGCTCGATAAAGGACAGAAATGGTAAGGACCTAACAGAAGCAGGAGATACTAAGAAGAAGTGGCAAGAATACACAGAAGAACTATACAAAAAAGATCTTCATGACCCAGAAAACCACGATAGTGTGATAACTCACCTAGAACCAGACATCCTGGAATGTGAAGTCAAGTGGGCCTTAAGAAGCATCACTATGAACAAAGCTAGTGGAGGTGATGGAATTCCAGTTGAGCTATTTCAAATCCTAAAAGATGATGCTGTGAAAGTGCTACACTCAATATGCCAGCAAATTTGGAGGACTCAGCAGTGGCCACAGGACTGAAAAAGGTCAGTTTTCATTCCAATCCCAATAAGGCAATGCAAAAGAATGTTCAAAGTACTGCACAATTGCACTCATCTCACATGCTAGCAAAGTAATGCACAAAATTCTCAAAGAGAGGCTTCAATAGTGTGTAAACCAAGTACTTTCAGATTTTCAAGCTGGATTTAGAAAAGGCAGAGGAACCAGAGATCAAATTGCCAACAACCATTGCATTGTAGAAAAAGCAAGAGAGTTCCAGAAAAACATCTATTTCTGCTTTATTGACTACACAAAAGCCTTTGACTGCATGGATCACAACAGACTGGAAAATTCTTCAAGAGATGGGAATACCAGACCACCTGACCTGCCTCCTGAGAAACCTGTATGCAGGTCAAGAAGCAACAGTTAGAACTGGACATGGAACAATACACTGGTTCCAAATTGGGCAAGGAGTATGTCAAGGTTGTATATTGTCACCTTGCTTATTTAACTTATATGCAGAGTACATCATGCGAAATGCTGGGCTGGATGAAGCACAAGGAGGAATCAAGATTGCCGGGAAAAATATCAGTTACTCAGATATGCAGAGGACACCACTCTTACGGCAGAAAGTGAAGAGGAACTAAAGAGCCTCTTGATGAAAGTGAAAGAGGAGAGTGAAAAAGTTGGCTTAAAGCTCAACATTCAGAAAACTAAGATCATCACATCTGGTCCCATCACTTCATGGGAAATAGATGGGGAAACAGTGGAAACAGTGTCAGACTTTATTTTGGGGGCTCCAAAATCACTGCAGATGGTGACTGTAGCCATGAAATTAAAAGACACTTACTCCTTGGAAGGAAAGTTATGACCAACCTAGATAACATATTCAAAAGCAGAGATATTACTTTGCCAACAAAGGTCCGTCTAGTCAAGGCTATGGTTTTTCCAGTGGTCATGTATGGATGTGAGAGTTGGACTGTGAAGAAAGCTGAGTGCCAAAGAATTGATGCTTTTGAACTGTGGTGTTGGAGAAGACTCTTGAGAGTCCCTTGGACTGCAAGGAGATCCAACCAGTCCATCGTAAAGGAGATCAGTCTTGGGTGTTCACTGGAGGGACTGATGCTGAAGCTGAAACTCCAATATTTTGGCCACATCATGTGAAGAGTTGACTCATTGGAAAAGACCCTGATGCTGGGAGGGATTGGGGGCAGGAGGAGAAGGGGATGACAGAGGATGAGATGGCTGGATGGCATCACCAACTCGATGAACATGAGTTTGAGTGAACTCCAGGAGTTGGTGATGGACAGGGAGGCCTGGCGGGCTGCAATTCATGGGGTCGCAAAGAGTCAGACACGACTGAGCGACTGAACTGAACTGAACTGGACACAACAACAAATTTCATATTTTTTGAAAATGCTGGGTTCAGTCACCACCATGATTCCTTGATTCTTTGGGTCTGCATGTGAACATGTGAAATTTGAGACATCTTTTACACACACAAGCAGAGATGTGAAGATGAAAACTGGATATGTATAGACTCCATCATTGACTACCCTAAGTTTGCCCCCCCCACAACAAATGCATTACCGTGTTTTATTTTCTTCACAGCTACTAATCATTATTTGAAATTATCTTTATTTTGTTCATATGCTACTGTCTCCCCCTACTAGAAATTTAAGCAAATACCACACATCTCACCTGCTTATTTGTTGCTTGTGAATGACTTCACTGATATCCCTAACTCTTTTTCCCTTTATGATCTGACTTTGCAGTTTCCTACCTTTAAAAAAGTAGAGTATATTTCACACTCCCTTGATTCCAAGTTTTTCATATGACTTGCTTTGGTCAAGTCTCAAAATGCCTTGCATATTGTAGATTACTCTCTTCTGCTTCTGTTGTGACTATGAAAAGGACATGCCAGAGGTGGCCCTCTGGTCCAAAGAAGAGGATTAGATACCCAGCCAAATAGGAGTAAAACAGAGCCTCCAACCAACCTACACTCATATGATCAACCCAGACAAAAAGAGCTGAGCATGACTTAGACCCACTGCTGCTGCTGCTGCTAAGTCACTTCAGTCATGTCCAGCTCTGTGCGACCCCATAGATGGCAGCCCACCAGGCTCCCCCGTCCCTGGGATTCTCTAGGCAAGAACACTGGAGTGGGTTGCCATTTCCTCCTTCAATGCATGAAAATGAAAAGTGAAAGCGAAGTCACTCAGTCGTGTCTGACTCTTAGCGACCCCATGGACTGGAGCCCACCAGGCGCCTCCATCCATGGGATTCTCCAGGCAAGAATACTGGAATGGGTTGCCATTTCCTTCTCCATAGATCCACTGATTCCCAGTCAATCTACAAACTTGTAAACTTTGATAATAATCATTATTCAGTAATAACTGAATTTGGGAGTAGTTTGTTACACAGCAATAACTAACTGATATGCAGAGTTCCAAAGAATAGCAAGGAGAGATAAGAAAGCCTTCTTAAGTGAACAATGCAAAGAAATAGAGGAAAACAACAGAATGAGAAAGACTAGAGATCTCTTCAAGAAAATTAGAGATACCAAGGCACTATTTCATGCAAAGATGGGCATGATAAAGGACAGAAATGATAAGGACCCAATAGAAGCAGAAGAGATTAAGAAGAGGTGACAAGATTATATATAGGAACTGCATTAAAAAGAAAAGGTGTTAATGACCTGGATAACCACAGTGGTGTGGTCACTCACCTAGAGCCAAATAGAGTGTGAAGTCAAGTAGGCCTTAGGAAGCCAAACTATGAACAAAGCTAGGGGAGGGGATGGAATTCCAACTGAGCTATTTCAAATCCTAAAGATGATGCTGTGAAAGTGCTGCACTCATTGCCAGCAGATTTGGAAAACTCAGCAATGGCCACAGAACTGGATAAGATCAATTTCATTCCAGTTCTAAAAAAGGGCAATGCCAAAGAACGTTCAAACTGAATTTTGAATTTTGGTGAACCAAAATTACACTAATTCCACACACTACCAAGGTAATGCTCAAAATCCCTCAAGCTAGGCTTCACCTGTACATGAACTAAAAACTTCCAGACGTAGAAGTTGGATTTAGAAAAGGCAGAGGAACCAGAGATCAAATTGCCAACATCTGCTGGATCATGAGAAAAGCAAGCGAATTCAAAAAAACCATCTACTTATGCTTCACTGACTACGCTAAACCCTTTGACTGTATGGATCACAAAAAATACTGTGGAAAATTATTAAAGATGGGAATACCAGAACATCTTATCTGTCTCCTCAAAAATCTGTATGCAGGTCAAGAAGCAACAGTTAGAACTGAGCATGGAACAACAGATTGGTTCAAAATGGGAAAGGAGTACATCAAGGCTCTATACTGTCACCCCGCCTATTTAACTTATTTGCAGAGTACATCATGCAAAATGAGGGCCTGGATGAAGCACAAGCTGGAATCAAGATTGCCAGGAGAAATATCAAAAACCTCAGATATGCAGATGACACCACTTTAATGACAGAAAGTGAAGAGGAATTCGAGAGCCTTTTGATGAAGGTAAAAGAGAGTGAAAAAGTTGGCTTAAAATTCAACATTCAAAAAACAAAAATTATGGCATCCAGTCCCATCACTTCATGGCAAATAGATGGGGAAAAAGTAGAAGCAGTAATAGGTTTCATTTTCTTGGACTCCAAAATCACTGTGGATGGTGACTGCAGCCATGAAATTAAAACACAATTGCTCCTTGGAAGAAAAGCTATGAAGAACCTAGATAGTGTATTAAAAAGCAGAGGCACTGCTTTGCCAAAAAGGTCCACATATTCAAAGCTATGGTTTTTCCAGTAGTCAGGTACAGATGTGAGAGTGGGACCATAACGAAGGCTGAGAGTTGAAGAATTGATGCTTTCGAACTGTGGTGCTGGAGAAGACTCTTGAGAATCCTTTAGAGAGCAAGATCAAACCAGTCAATACTAAAGGCAATCAATCCTGAATATTCATTGAAAGGACTGATGCTGAACCTAAAGCTCCAATACTTTGGTCACCTGATGCAAGGTGCCAATTCATGAGAAAAGACCCTAATGCTAGGAAAAACTGAGGGCAAAAGGAGAAGGAGGGAACAGAGGACAAGATGGTGGGATGGCCCATCAACTCAATGGACATGAGTTTGAGCAAGCTCCAAGAGATAGTGAAGGACAGGCAAGCCTGGCGTGCTGCAGTCCACGGAGTTGCAAAGTATCAGACACAACTGAGCGATCGAACAACAGTACTTCTATATTTCAGTGCCTCGAACAATGCCTGCAATACAGTAAGAGCTAAATATTTTAAATAAATTATTTAATTCAAAAGGAAATGGACAGGGAATAGCCAAAGAGGTAAGGAAAATCAGAATGAGGTGGCACAAATGCCAAGAGAAGAATATGTTTTAAGAAAGAAGTGATCAAAAGGGTCTAATGGTGCTGAGGTCTATTAAAACAGTATTGAGCAGTATTTACTTCCTATGGCAATGTGGCTCTCAGTGCTAGCATTGAGAAAGAGGGGAAGCCAGACTGGAATGAACAGAATTTAAAATGGTAACAAATAGCTACAAGGAAGAAAATTCCCATGGCCCCAAACTGTCAGTCTCCTCTATGCCATCCTACCATTCTTCCTTGAAGATTTCTTTCCTTTCTGATTACTTGATCTTGGTTATCAAACCTACAGTATTTTTCCTGCAGAGAATAGGAATGTTGTACTTTCAAGCACAACTGTTTTCTTTCTCATCTCACAGAACACAGGGTCATATGATAAAAAATAAAAATTTAAAAAAACAACTCTTTCTGCACTACCCCATGTTTTAACTAACTGGCTAATGCAGATCAATCACTGATCATCAGTCAAAAAGCTAGGATGCTCACCTACAAAATAAAAATCAACTACGCAATTTAATTCTCCCAAAACATTATGTGACTTCCGTGGTAGTTCAGCAGTTAAAAATTCGCCTATCAATGCAGAGGACATGGGCTCAATTCCTGGTCTGGGAAGAGTCCACATGGCATGGGGCAGGCAAACCCACGTGCCACAAATACTGAAGATTCACATGCCCCAGAACCTATGCTTCACAAAACAAGAGAAGCCATCTCAGTAAGAACCCTGTACACTGAACTAGAGAGTAGCTCCTACTTGCCAAAACAAGAAAAAGCCCATGAAGCAAAGAAGACACCGTGTAGCCAAAAATAAATAAATTAATTAAATTTAATTTAAAATAAAACACTATGGATTGACAAATGATGATGGACTCCTGATGGATTCAAGTACTGAGAATACTGTACTCAGAACTGATAAGCCTCAATTTATAGTCCATGGTGGAAGATTTATGTTATTTTTCCTACTTCAGTGTCTTGTTTTGGAACATCCAAGGTATTTCCAATATGATGTCATTTGTATAAATACTTTACAACTAAATTCAACAAAGACTATTTCAACTTAATTGAAAAACCATATCATATTTTATACAAACTGGCATCCTCCACAGTTCCTTAATAAATACATGTATATAACTAAAACTAAGCCTTAAAGTTTTTTAACATACCATATTTTTCCATGTGCTCTTTTCCAGCATACCCAAACATCTGAGGAGCAATTGGGTGGGCAGATAATCCATACTTATTGATCAGGACTTCAATATGTTTATCAAGTGGATTAGTCCTATTTGGAGTCTAAGAGAGGAGAAAAAAATTTTAATAAGTACTCAACATGATACGTATCTCTTTCAACTATTACAGTGTTTAAGACATTTGTTAATTAGAAGTGTGGAGTAAGCCAAAAATTGACAGTATGACTAAAATCAGTCATTCAATTAAAAATAATTAATTTTTAAGTAAAACAAAAAAGAAACATATATAAAGAATCCCATTATGTGCAAATAACTGCTCAATGTTCTGGGGATAAAACAATAAACAAAACAGATAAATTCCCTGCTCATCTAGCATTCATATTTGAAAGAAGAAGGAACAGAAAGTAATGAGGATGAAAATGATTAAAATATAAATAATAATGCTATAACAAACTCAAATAAAGGGATAAAGATTGAAGGCGGGAAGTGGTATGTTACAGAAAATAGTCTAAGGAGATAAAATTGATAAAGTGACATTTCAGCAGGGATGTGAAGGAGTACGAGTAAGTTATTTGGTTAAGTTGGGGAGAGGAGCATTCTAGGCAGACAGAACAGCAAGAACAAAGTCCCTAAGGCAGGAGCAGGTTTCGGTATCTGAGAAAAAGTGAATTACTATTAGAATAAAGTTGATACTCAGAGTGCAATTACATCTGTTTCCATGGCTCTAGAATAGAGAAACACAGTTCCCACTGCAAATATTTTACAAAGGGGAGGCTGTTTCTTGCCAGTTTACCTACTAGACCATGAACACCCAGAAGATATGAATTCTTCATATACTTCTGTATATGTATCCAGTGCCTAGCATTTGCCCTGCTATATAGTTAACATTCCATAAATAACTGTTGAATGAAATTAATGAACTTTTTTTGAGGTCCAAAAAGAGGTTCTAAAGCAAATGCTATGAAAAAATTAAGTAGACATATGAAAAGACACCTTTTCATATGTCTACTTACTAATTATTAATAATTACTAATTATACATCACTAATTATTACTAATAATTAGTAATAATACCATTAATTATTAGAGAAATGCAAATCAAAACTATAATGAGGTGCCACCTCACACTGGTCAGAATGGCCATCATTAAAAAGTCTACAAATAACAAACTCTGAAGAGGCTGTGAAGAAAAGGGTACCTTCATACCTATCCCCTGTTGGTGAAGATGTAAGTTGGTACAGCCACTATGAAAAACACTATGGAGGCGTCTCAGAAAACTAAAAACAGAACTACCATATAATCCAGCAATTCCACTACTGGGAATATACCCAGACAAAACAATAATTCAAACAGACACATGCACGACTATGTTCATAGCAGCATTCTTCAAAATCGAGAAAACATAGAAACAACCTCATGTCCACCCAAAGATGAATGAATCAAGAAGATGTGGTACAAATGAAAATGGGACACTACTCAGCCACAAAGACGTGGGACATAATGCTATCTGCAGCAGCAACATGGACGTAACTACAGAATATCATACCAACTGAGGTAAATCAGAAAGGAAAGAAAAACACTATGATTCCACTTATATGTGGAGGAGTCAAAAACATGGTGCAATGAGCCTACCTACAAAACAGAAACAGATTCAAAGGACTAGAGGCCAAACTTGTGGTTGCCAAAGGGGAGGAGGGAGGGAGAGGGGTGGACTGGGAGTCTGGGGTTGGTAGACATTACGTTTACAACAAGATCCTAATGTATGGCAGAGAGAACTACATTCAGTATCCTGTGATCAATCATAATGGAAGAGAACATAAAATAGAGTGTATATATGTGCATAATGGAGTCACTTTGCTGTACAGCAGTGATCGGCAAAACATTATAATCAACTATGTTTGTGTGTTAGTTGCTTAGTCGTGTCCAACTCTTTGTGACCCCACGAACTATAGCCTGCCAGGCTCCTCTGTCCATGGAATTCTCCAGGCAAGAATACTGGACTGGGTTGCCATGCCCATCTCCAGGGGATCTTCCCAATTCTCCAATTTAAAAAAACTCAAAAAAAAAAAAAAAAAAAAAAGATTAAGAGGGACTTCTCTGGTGGTCTAGTCGCTAAGACTCCACACTCCCAATGCAAGGGGGCCAACTTTCATCCTGCCAACTACAAACTGGCACTTCCAAAAGCATTTGTCAGCAACTGAAAGACAGTAACAAAGGCATTTGCCATCTGTCTCTGTGGAGGCTGAGCCTGTGCTGCTGCATTTCCCTAGAGGGAGCTCAGGGTGGGGTGGGGCACTCTGTGCTCCAGAGAAGCTGGTAGAACAGATGTTTATACGGTTAGATCTTTTCAGATGACCCCAGTCTTTGCATCTCTTCACATCGAGAAAAGCACTGAGTCCCTTCAGGGTGACATCAGCTCCTTCCGACCAGCAGAAAACCTTTTATAAAATAAGCACTTGACTGCATTGAACTCCCACTTCACCGAAATCATATATTGACCTTGTCTGACTGCCTCTTTGGAGCAGTCTCTCAGAGCTATATGAGGTACCCCTTCCTGGGCTGCAGTCCTGATTTTGCCCCAAATAAAACTTAACTCAAAACTCTCACATTGTGCATCTTTTTAGTCAACAACCCCTAGTCAGGGAACTAAACCCCACATGCCTTAACGAAAAGAGCCCATACACCATAAAGAAGATCAAAGATGTGAGGAGAAGGGGACGACAGAGGATGAAATGGCTGAATGGCATCACCGACTCGATGGACATGAGTCTGGGTAAACTCCGGGCGTTAGTGATAGACAGGGAGGCCTGGCATGCTGCGGTTCACGGTGTCGCAAAGAGTCGGACATGACTGAGCACTGATCTGAACTGCACTGATGCATACATATGGTCTTCTCAGGTTTCCCAGTGGTTAAGAATCCGCCTGCCAATGCAGAAGACCCAGGAGATGAGGGTTTGATCTTTGGTTCAGGAAGAATCCCTGGAGAAGAAAGTGGCAAGCCACTCCAGTATTCTTGCCTGGAAAATTCCATGGACAGAGGAGCCTGACAGGCAGGCTACATTTCATAGGGTTGCAAAAAGTTGGACAAAACCGAGTGACTCAGCACACACGCATGCATACATAGGCAATCTCATTCTTCAGCTTTTGCCAGCTCTATTCATGGCAGTCAGATGGGCAAAGTTTTCTCATAGTGTTATAACAATTCCAAAATAAAAATAGATGAGACTCACGCCTATTGCAATGGCTCCCTTTTCCATCTTCTCAAACCCAAGAGCCAAGACACAATCTGCCAGACCTTGAAAGAAAATGTAATTATCTTGAAAAATTAAATTTCTAGACTCAAACAAAATACCCTTAAATACTTCTATTTAAACAAGTATGTCAATGTACACAAAATGTAAAAACATAGTGTAGTCCTATAAAATTTGTAATAAGTGAAAAATTACAGAGAAAACTCCTATACACCTCTAGATACAAGGAAAAATCAATAAAGTATATACTTCCTCCTTTGATTTTGAGTGTTAATAAAACTTTTTATTAATGTGGAAATATGTTCCAATGAAGAACAAATACAAATAGCTAATTGTGAATTTTAAAACATTAAATAAAATTTTAAAAAATTTTAAAGAATCTTGATCAAAATCTCAACAGAACTATTTTTGGAAAGAGTAGGTATCTAAAAATGATGTTAATGTTCAAATGAACAGCAAAACAAGCAGGACTGCCAAATTTTTTCTTTAAAAAAAGAAAAAAATAAATAACAAGGTAGGGGGCACAAGGGCTACTAGTATTATCTAACAGTGAGACATTATAAAGCTCCAAAAATTAGAACACCAAGTGAAAGTGAAAGTGAAGTCGCTCAGTTGTGTCCGACTCTTTGCGACCCCATGGACTGTAGCCTACCAGGCTCCTCCCTCCATGGGATTCTCCAGGCAAGAGTACTGGAGTGGGTTGCCATTTCCTTCTCCAGGGGATCTTCCGGACCCAGGGATCGAACCCGGGTCTCCCGCATTCCAGGAAGACGCTTTAACCTCTGAGCCACCAGGGAAGCGTAGCAGAGCAATAATCAACAATCAGAAGAAAGAATAAAAGGCCTAATGAAGGAGCCTAGAACATCTGGAAATACAGACTATGATATATACCCAAGAGAACTGAAAACATGTGGCCACAAAAAAAGTTGTACACAAATGTTTATAGCAGGATTATTCATAAAAGCCAAAAAGTAGAAATAGCACAGTGTACATTAACTGATAAATGGGTAAACAAAACGTAGTATATTCATACAATGGATTACTATTTGGCCAGAAAAAAGGATGCAGTACTGATACATGCTAAAATATGAATAACTGTGAAAATAGTCCGGTAAGTGCAAAAAGCCATAAAAGGTCATCTATTATATGATTCCATTTATATAATGTTCAGAATATGTAAATCCATAGAGACAGAAAGTAAATTAGTGGTTGCCAAGGGTTGTGGGGAGGGAGGAACGGGAAGTGACTGCTAATGGGTACAGCTTTCTTCTGTGTGTGATACAAATGTTCTAAGATTAAACAGTGCTGATAGTTGCATAAACCTGGGAACATACTAAAAACACTGAATTCTATACTTTTGTGCTATATAATGTATACATCAAATTTTTTATTTAAAAAAATACATTGAAAAGCAATCCCTCTGAGGGTTGTATGGAGACATCATAAAAGAAGGGCAATAACCCCACATCTATTTAAGTACAGTGGACAAATAGGCACTGCTCACCACCCTGAACCAGTTGCCGGGCCACAAACAAAGCAGTTGAGCCAGTAGAACAGTTATTGTTGACGTTGATTATAGGAATTCCAGTCAGTCCCAAACCGTGATAGATAGCCCTCTGCCCACTGGTAGAGTCACCTACATAGAAAAAAGAAAATTATCTATGCAACATGAGAATTATGGAGCTGCATAACAATATAACACTACATTACATTTTTATAGTATTATGCCTTTGTCTAACATAAAACATGGACATCTTACTCAGAAACAGTTTCAGCATGAAGCACCACTTATTCTGCAAATACAAAAATTCTCAAAACATAGTATATATTTATGCACTTTATTTACATAACACAGAGGGAGGAAAGTAGAGAAATGACCAAGTAATAGCAAACAACTCAATCTGGGTAGGGTTACATGATAAAGGAAGCAATATTTCATGTATATTATCAGATATAAATCTCCGGATTATCAGGCAAATTTGGCCTTGGAGTACAAAATGAAGGCGGGCAAAGACTCTATTAATAGAGTTTTGTAAACAGAATGCACTGGTCATAGCAAACACTATCTTCCAAAAGCACAAGAGAAGACTCTACACATGGACATCACCAGATGGTCATTACCAAAATCAGACTGATTATATTCTTTGCTGCCAAAGATGGAGAGGCTCTATACAGTCAGCAAAAACAAGACCAGGAGCTGACTACGGCTCAGATCATGAACTCCTTATTGCCAAATTCAGACTTAAATTGAGGAAAGTAGGAAAAACCACTAGACCATTCAGGTATGACCTAAATTAAATCCCTTATGATTATACAGTGGAAGTGACAAATAGATTCAAGAAATTAGATCTGATAGACAGAGTGCCTGAAGAACTATGGATGGAGGTTCCTGACATTGTACAGGAGGCAGTGATCAAGACCATCCCCAAGAAAAAGAAATGCAAAAAAGCAAAATAGTTGCCTGAGGAGGACTTACAAACAACTGTGAAAAGAAGAGAAGCAAAAGGCAAAGGAGAAAAGGAAAGATTAGACCTATTTAAATACAGAGTTCCAAAGAATAGCAAGGAGAGATAAGAAAGCCTTCCTCAGTCAACAATGCAAAGAAATAGAGGAAAACAATAGAATAGGAAAGACTAGAGATCTCTTCAAGAAAATTACAGATACCAATGGAACATTTCATGCAAAGATGGGCTCGATAAAGGACAGAAATGGTATGGACCTAACAAGCAGGTGATATTAAGAAGAGGTGGCAAGAATACACAGAAGAACTATACAAAAAAGATCTTCATGACCCAGAAAATCACGATGGTATGATTCCTCACGTAGAGCCAGACATCCTGGAATAAGAAGGCAAGTAGGCCTTAGGAAGCATCACTGCAAACAAAGCTAGTGGAGGTGATGGAATTCCAGTTTAGCTATTTCAAATCCTAAAAGATGATGCTGTGAAAGGGCTGCACTCAATATGCCAACAAACTTGGAAAACTCACAGTGTCCACAGGACTGGAAAAGGTCAGTTTTCATTCCAATCCCAAAGAAAGGCAATGCCAAAGAATGCTCAAACTACCGCACAATTGCACTCATCTCACACGCTAGAAAAGTAATGTTTAAAATTCTCCAAGCCAGGCTTCAACAGTATGCAAACCATGAACTTCCAGATGTTCAATCTGGAATTTTAAAAAGGCAGAGGAACCCGAGATCAAATTGCCAACATCCACTGGATCATGGAAAAAGCAAGAGAGTTCCAGAAAAACATCTACTTCTGCTTTACTGATTATGCCATAGCCTTTGACTGTGTGGATCACAATAAACTGTGGAAAATTCTGAAAGAGATGGGAATACCAGACCACCTGACCTGCCTCCTGAGAAATCTATATGCAGCTCAAGAAGCAACAATTAGAATTGGACATGGAACAACAGACTGGTTCCAAGTTGGGAAAGGAGTACATCAAGGATGTAAATTGTCACCCTGCTTATTTAACTTATATTCAGAGTGCCTCATGAGAAACACTGTGCTGGATGAAGCACAAGCTGGAATCAAGACTGCTGGGAGACAATAACCTCAGATATGCAGATGACACCACCCTTATGGCAGAAAGTGAAGAAGAACTAAACAGTCTCTTGATGAAAGTGAAAGAGGAGAGTGAAAAAGCTGGCTTAAAATGCAACATTCAGAAAACTAAGATCATGGTATCTGGTCCCATCATTTCAAGGCAAATAGATGGGGAAGCAATGGAAACAGTGACAGACTTTATTTTCTTGGGCTCCAAAATCACTGCAGATGGTGACTGCAGCCATGAAATTAAAAGATGCTTGCTCCTTGGAAGAAATGTTATGGCCAACCTAGATAGCATATTAAAAAGCAGAGACATAACCTTGGCAGCAAAGGTCTATCTAGTCAAAGGTATGGTTTTTCTGGTAGTCATGCATGGATGTGAGAGTTGGACCATAAAGAAAGCTGAGCACTGAAGAATTGATGCTTTTGAACTGTGTTGTTGGAGAAGACTCTTGAGACTACAAGGAGATCCAACCAGTCCATCCTAAAGGAAATCAGTCCTGAATATTCATTGGAAGGACTGATGCTGAAGCTGCAAAGAACTGACTCATTGGAAAAGACCTTGATGCTGGCAAAGATTGAAGGTGGGAAGGGAAGGGGACGACAAAGGATAAGATGGTTAGATGGCATCACCGACTCAATGGATATGAGTTTGAGTAAACTCCGGGATTTGGTGATGGACAGGTAGGTCTGGCATGCTGCAGTCCCTGGGGTCGCAAAGAGTCTGACACGACTGAGCCACTAAACTGAACTGAACTGAATAAATCTGTTAAAACTAACTGATCAAAAGGCCATTTTTCTCTTCATATCAAAATTTCAAAAAGTTAAAAGATTCTGCATGCCAGGGTATTCCATAAAAATAATAATCCAAGTGGAATACACATTTGATTCTCTTTCCCAAGTAACACGGCCACCAAGGCAGACATGCTGGAGCAGCATGATGGAAACTCCTGAAGATACAGATGCTCTAGGAGTCTTCAAGGAAAACGGCAAGATTCAGGACCTCCTGTTCATAAATATGCTGTGCATCTCTTTGAACTAGTAAATTTCCCTGTAAGAATTCTCTTGATACATTGAAATTTCAAAAAAATAATCAGAGATACACATAGAGATCATTTACAGGAATGCTTACTATATTCTTTTATAAGTAAATAATTTAAAATGCCAACAAATACGATATCATTTCTACTGCTAAATAAACTGTAGTAAATCCTCAAGACTAGCATATCATGAAATAATTTAAAACGTGTAAAAAGCCTAAGAATATTCTAAATGGCTATTAAAAGAGGGTCGATTAAACAAATCATGATATATCTATTCAATGGAACACTATGGTATCATTAAAAGAGACCAAGGAAACTCTTTAAGAAATAACTGGAATAGTCACAAAGAACTACTAAGTTTAAAAAAAAAAAGTGAAATATAAAATAGTATGTATTTACGCTACCATGTGTCCAACAAAAGAAAGGGAGGGGTATTTATACACTCACATATATTTACTTTTACATGCATAAATCACCTATGAAAAGGTAGACTAAAAATTAATGTACATAGCACTATTATACACAAAATCGATAAGTAACAAGTATTTACTGTGTAACACAGGGAATGATATTCAACATCTATAATAACCTATAAAGTAAAATAATCTAAAAAAATTTATATGTAACTGAATCACTTTCCTGTACGTGTCAAACTAACACAATATTTTAAATCAAATACACTTCAATTAAAAAAAAACTAAAAAGAAATGAGTGAAATAGTCAGCAAAGGGAACTATAGACAAGGAGACAGGATTCAGGGTGAAACTTTCCACTATATAACCATCCACCTTTTTCTTGTATTTTTATGTCATGTAAATATTTAATCTAGTCCAGAAAAAAAACTGAAAAGCATTAATGATAATGTGAAAGAAAACTGAACCACATGAGAAAGACTGGATACAAAAAAATGAGAAAAACAGGTGACCAAAATGTATGTAACTAGGACCTAAATTTAAAAGGCAATTATGTGTGTATACATAATTCATTCATAATGCATTCACATACATTTGTACTCACTGAAGGATTTATACCAAAAAATTAATGGTAATAACATATGAATAATGAGATTACAGGTAACTTATTTTTTCTTGTGCTTTTACATGCAACATTTTTCTAATCAGAAAAAAAATATGGAAAACATTTTATTAGACACAAAAGTCAATAAAAGCAAATTTCAAAACAACAAAAAACAAAAATTTCTCATCTAAAAAATAATTACTTTTTCAAGGTAGTCATTTTTACATGAGTAATTTTTTCTTTTTTAAAGATAAGTGTTTTAAATGTGTCCCCTTTATTGGCAACACAATAATGGTAAAATATATATGTGTAGTAAACTAGGCTGACACATAAGGAAATTCTAAAAACAATGAAAATAAGACCCTGAATTCTGAGTTTTGAGGGTTAAAATTCACAAATTCTTCTGTATTGTTTATGTAGTTGATGACAGACTTAGGTGAACAACTTTTAGAATATATAGTCTCCACGTACCATAAACATAGCCAATACATGCCTGCTCCACTGCAGAATAAGGGATCTGTGCATCCGCTAAAGCCTTCTGGCCTATAAAAACAAAACAGTTTCATCACATAGCACTTTAAGTGAGTAAACATAAGTTTAGAGTCTTACCGGAGTAAACCTAACTCTAGTTGTGTTGTTGCTGTTTAGTCGCTCTGTAACTCTAATTTAGTTGCTGTTTGTGTCCAACGCTCTGTGACCCCAAGTACTATAGCCCGCCAGGATCCTCCCAACACCTGTCTATGCGATTTTCCAGGCAATAATCTGGAGTGGGTTGTCATTTCCTCCTCCAGGGGATCTTCCCAACCCAGGGATCGATTCAAATGAACTCAGCCTCAGATCAAATCATCTAAGCCTTTCTATAAGTTATCTTACCTTTCAAAAGTTATCATTTGGAGGGAGCTTCAAGAGGGAGGGGATATATGTATACCTATGGCTGATTCATGTTGAGATTTGACAGAAAACAGCAAAATTCTGTAAAGCAATCATCCTTCAAAAAAAATAATTTTTTAAAAAAGTATCATTTCTTCCTCTAAGCTATTGTAACACTTTTTCACACCACCTTTTTTATATTTAACATTTCCTATTCTAACTGTACGCCTAACTATAAATATATTAAACCCCAAGAGTCTTAGAGCTCCTTAATGGCAAGGTGTCTTATTCATTTCTGTCACTCTATCACTCATCTAGAGGGCAAAATAAGATAGAATGTAAGTGCTGAGGAGCGGAACTGTGGGAGCACTCATATGGTCATCTTACAAAGCCAGGATCAAGAGATGACCCTGTCTATGGAACAAGGAAAGAAGCTTCAAGGAAGCTATCCAAAGGTGTAGAAATGACCACTGGAGGAATTGAGAAAAATTGTGAAAACAAGAAGAGGAGAGCGGAAGCTAGAGAAAAGGTTGACCTAAATCCTCATCTACCATAGTGAGAAACAAACGGATATCTAAAACTGATAAATCAAAAAGGAGAACAATTGTGGTGGAAAGAGTATTTAGAGACAGGGAGATAACCAACAGAAGAACTAAAGCCAAGACAGTTAAAAGAAGTTGCCCCAGAAGAGGTCTAGGAAGTATAAACCATCTGTGTGTATGTGTGTGTGTGTTGTGTGTGTGTGTGTGTGTGTTTTAACCAAATGAATGCATCAGTTTAAAGATTTTTTGACTTAAGATGATATATGTATGATTGACCATGGGATTGGTTTATTCAGATCAGCTTTCTTTTCCTGCTTAATGGGGAGCCAAAAAAAAAGAGAGCATTCTTATATGCTCCCAGTAAAACTAATAATGGTCTGAAAAATAATCTGACAAGACTGATAAAACTGTTTATATTCATTACTCCAGTGAGTCTACTTCTAGGCTTTGTCCTCAAAAATAACCAGTGATGAGAACAAATATTTGTGTTCAGCAAGATATTCACTATAATTCTTCTAAAATATCAAAAAGTTGTAAAGCAAATATACAACAAAAATGATAGCATACTGTTATACAGAGTGAAGTAAGTCAGAAACACAAATATCATGTCTAAATGTGTATATATGGAATTTAGAAAAATGATACTGATGAACCTATTTGCAGGACAGGAATAGAGACTCAAACATAGAGAGCAGACTTATGGACACAGCGGGGGAAGGAGAGGGTCAGACGAACTGCGAGTGGTATTGAAATATGTACGTGACTGTGTGTGAAACAGGCAGCTAGCGGGGAGCTGCTGCATAGCACAGGGAGTCCAGCCTAGTATCCTGTGACAACCTAGCCAGGTGGGTCAGAATGGAGGGAGAAGGGAGGTTCAAGAGGCAGGGGATATGTGGATGCTGGCAACCCACTCCAGTACTCTTGCCTGGAAAATTTCATGGACAGAGGAGCCTTGTAGGCTACAGTCCATGGGGTCGCAAAGAGTCGGACACAACTGAGCGACTTCCCTCACTCATGGCTGTTTCATGCTGATGTATGACAGAAACCAACAACATTGTAAAGCAATTATCCTTCAATTAAAAATAAACAATTTTTTTTAAAAATTTTAATTATGGCATAAATATACAAAGAAACATGTAAATTTAATTTTTCTCAATTTTGACAAGAGAAAAGCTTATAATAATACGTTTTAGAAATCATGATACATATTTAGAATGTGATCCCAGAGAGCCATAGAAAAAATAAATATTAAAAGAGAACAATATTAACAGCAGCTAGGCCTGGGTTCAGAGAAGGCAATGGCACCCCACTGCAGTACTCTTGCCTGGAAAATCCCATGGGCGGAGGAACCTGGTAGGCTGCAGTCCACGGGGTCGCTTAAGGATCGGACACGACTGAGTGACTTCACTTTCACTTTTCACTTTCATGCATTGGAGAAGGAAATGGCAACCCACTCCAGTGTTCTTGCCTGGAGAATCCCAGGGACAGGGGAGCCTGGTGGGTGGGCTGCCGTCTTTGGGGTCGCACAGAGTCGGATACAACTGAAGTGACTTAGCAGCAGCAGGCCTGAGTTACAAACTTTGTTTTCATTATTATATATCTATGTTCCAATAAATTACATGCATTGCTCTTATAATTAGTAGGAGAGAATGAGTTATGGTGAAAAGGTATAAGTTTGAGCCTATGCTCTGTCCTTCCTCTAAGCGGCCAAAGCATCTTGCACCTCCCATGGACTATTCACCATGTATGTGAACTTGCCTTATTTTCCGTACTAGAGGGCAAAGGCTCTGAGATCTGTACACCAGACTTTGACTGAATCTTCCCAACTGACCGGGATGCACTCCTTAATCTTTGATGAACATTTTCTCCTAACACCAGGTTGTCTTCATATATTTTCAGATTTAAATCATTATCAAGTAAAAATGTTAAAGGGATTAGAAAACAAAGGAAGCACAGAAGTAACTATTAATATCGAAAACAGTTTCAAAGAGTTACATGGTGTTGCTTTACCACTTTGCATTTAGCTGCAGAGGAATTCCTAACCTTTCTCTGAGGGAAAGAAGATGGGCAGGACTGTGTAACGAGTAAAAAGTCTCCAAATAATGTGACAGGACACAATTCTGCTGGTTGTGCTTCCCTCCACACTATGCATTTAGGAAATAATGAGGGCAGAGAAGGTAGCAGAACCTCCTCCTAAACCAGTTTGGAGAATTAGAGGGTAAGACTTCCGGTAAACCAATTCTCTTGCCTCAGCACCACAGCTGACAAGTAGGTCCAGAGGGCTGAGTACAAAATCATTTATAGTATCTCAGGGACTTCCCTGACAGGTCATGCTCAGATACATGTTCAATTAAACATGACTGATGTAGGCTGAAGGTGAACATACTCCCCTAGAACTATATCAGATATGTGAACAGAGTTATCCTTTTGCACTTCTCACCTCCCTCTCACTTCTCACAATTGGAACCAAGGGGTTTTATAAAAACAAAGCTAAGTTCTAAAAGTGCATTCTACATAAACAATTCTTTTTTAAATTGAGTTTATTTTCCTAATAATGTCTGCAAAACAAGAAAATTGTAATCAGTAAACAAAGGCAATCAAGCTGAATTTCTTGTTATTAGACAATTCCAGAGGTAAATTCAAACTTAATAACTTCATCTCAACATTACCATCTTATAATCAAAATATTCTATCCATATGTTATTATAGTAACCACTTTTAACTAACAAAGAAACAGAACAAAAAATACATAGAAAAACTGATGAAAGCATTTCCTATTTCAAATAAAAGTAGAAGCTGTTTGGAGACAATAGTAAAAAGGAGAAGATTTAACAACCAAATGATAAACACTGAATGAATATTGTACACCTAGAGAATCAAAATCAGCAAATCAAATCTCACGAACCTTCCTTTTGGGGGACAGAGATGCTCTGATTTCCTGTATAGCAAACACAGAGCTGCAAAATGGAGTTGAAATGAAATCTAATTTATGAACACTGAGTGAACAAGTACTTGGAAAGACAAGGAGTGTTTAATGAAAAATGACAATAATTTTTTCTGGGTTGCCTGGCAATAATCTGACAGGGAAAGGAGGAAGGGGAAGGCTTCACAGGAGAAAGACTGTACCTAAAGAACTTCATGGAACCACGAAGTTTCCAAGGCCTCCATGTGTGGGAAGCCTTTGTTGTTCAGTCACTAAGTCACATCTGACTCTGTGACCCCATGGATTGCATTATGCCAGAATTCCCTGTCCCTCATTATCTCCCGGAGTTTGCTCAAATTCATGTCCCTTGAGTCAGTGAAGCTATCTACCATCTCATCCTCTGCCGCCCTCTTCTCTGTTTGCCTTCAGTCTTTCCCAGCATCAGGGTCTTTTCCAATGAGTCAGCTCTTCGCATCAGGTGGCCAAAGTATTGGAGTTTCAGCATCAGCATCAGTCCTTCCAATGAATATTCAGGACTTATTTCCTTTAGAATGGACTGGTTGGATCTCCTTGCAGTCCAAGGGACTCTCAAGAGTCTTCTCCAACACCACAATTTGAAAGCATTGATTCTTCAGCACTGAGCCTTCTTTATTGTCTCACACTCACATCTGTACATGACTACTGGAAATACCATAGCTTTGTCTATACAGACCTTTGTTGGCAAAGCAATATCTCTGCTTTTTAATATGCTCTCTATGTTTGTCATAATTTTCCTTCCAAGGAGCAAGCGTCTTTTAATTTCATGGCTGCAGTGATCATCCGCAGTGATTTTTGGAGCCCAAGAAAATAAAATCTGTCACTGCTTTTACTTTTCCCCCTTCTATTTGCCATGAAGTGATGGGATCGGATTCCTCGATCTTAGTTTTTGAATGCTGAGTTTTAAGCCAGCTTTTTCACTTACCTCTTTCACCCTCTTCAAGAGGCTCTTTAGTTCCTCTTCATTTTCTGCCAGTAGAGTGATATCATCTCTACATATACAAGATTGTTGATATTTCTCCTGGCAATGATGATTTCAGCTTATGACTTATTTAGCCTGGCATTTCCCATGATATACTCTGCATATAAGTTAAATAAAGTGAAGCGAAGTCGCTCAGTCATGTCCAACTCTTTGCAACCCCATGGACTGTAGCCCACCAGGCTCCTCCGTCCATGGGATTCTCCAGGCAAGAATGCTGGAATGGGTTGCCATTTCCTTCTCCAGGGGATCTTCCCAACCCAGGGACTGAACCCAGGTCTCCCGCATTGGAGGCAGATGCTTTAACAGGATGACAATAAATAGCTTTGTCATGTTCCTTTCCCAATTTGAACCAGTCCGTTGTTTCATGTAAGGTGCCAACTGTTGCTTCTTGACCCGCATACAGGTTTCTCAGGAGACAAGTAAGGTAGTCTGATATTCCCAAATCTTGAAGAATTTTCCAGTTTGTTGTGATTCACACAGTCAAAGGCTTTCAGGTAGTCAATGATGCAGAAGTGGATGTTTCCCTGGAATCCCTTTGGTTTCTCTATGATTCACTGAATGTTGGCAATTTGATCTCTGGAAGCCAGAATTTCCCTTAAACAACTGATACCTAAGCTTAGACTGCTTGGCCCTGAAAAAGCTTCCTGTGAAGGTTGCAAGGCTGCTCCACAATCAAGACAGACCATACAATAAATTACAATGTTCAAAGATCTAAATGTTCTATTTTACCTGCTTCCTTTGCCAAGTCAGGGTAGTCTCTCGTCTCGACACCAGGCTTTGTGAACTAGAAATATAGAAGATAACAAAAGGAAACACTATGGTGATAGTTTCTCAGAAGAGAGAACCACAGAAATACATTCCTCTAGTCATTTAAACAAAATGAGTATCTATCAGTGTTGCTGGACTCTGATAATAAATAATATACAGCTTGTACCCGCAGGGAACTTATGTAATGGAAGGCAGGCAATTACATAACAGTGTACTAAGTACAGAACGATCTGGGAGAGACAACTACCCAGCCTCAGGGGACTAGAATGGCTTCCCAGGGGAACTGATATTTATTTAAATAAGCTATTTAAGGATGAGTAGGAGAATCTCAGGGACAGGGGAGCCCGGTGGGCTGCTGTCTATGGGGTCGCACAGAGTCTGACACGACTGAAGCGACTTAGCAGCAGCAGCAGCAGCAGCAGGAGCTAGGTAAATGAAAAAAAAGCAAAGTCCACAGCTAAGAAATGCAAAAAATAAATAAAAACCTACCCTAAAGCCTATAATAAAAATAGCAAACTGTTGCCCTCCACTCACTAGTCTTACTTGCTCCCAAAACATCCATTTTCAATCCTTTCAGATATTTATTTTATAAAATGTCACATTTCTAAATATTCTACTATTATTTCTTGACATCAATTTAAGAAATTATATCATAGTCTTCAATAAGGGACAATGAGAATTAGGTCTCTTAGACCACCTCACTTATATATTTACAGTTCTCCATCCTCCTTATACAGTGGAAACACAAGTTTTAAATTAAATCACTACAGAGTGCTTACCTTATTAAGCCAATGTTGCTTATTATTGAGCCAGGTTGTATATTATGATTATATGTGCTTCATTGAGCAATTTGTTTTGTTTTTCCTGGAGTTAACTGCCTCATTTTTAAATGTTTAAGCAAACACTCTTGTAATCATTGACAAAGATTCTCTCCACCAAATTCTCTTCAAGCTTCTCTGATTCCGCTTCTCTACTCACATGTACTGCACATTGGACTTTTGCAATAGCATACTATTTATTAAAATCTGCCCTAACACTTTACCTAGTGTCTACCTTTATCTTTGACAACAACCACGCAAACTGAAAAACAGAACTTCTCTGCCACTCCACACACTCTTCTAAACATGCTGTCCCTTACCTCAACCCCGCCTCACCCCCAAAGTAATTATTATCCTGATCCTTATAATAATTGCTTCCTTGTAGTATTTCGTAGTTCTATCACCCAAGTGTCTTGGACACTATATTTCAGCCTGGCCTTTAAAAAAAAAATTAGGGGTCTTTTAAATTCTCTTTTAATTTACAGGTTCCCCTCCACTACATGTTTTCCCTCTCAACACATCTCTTAAAGAACCCAGACGGCTGGGACAGTAGTTTCCCACACTCTGGACTTTGTAGATCGCATACTCATACAGTTCAACCTGTTCCTCTGTTCTCTGTCCCACAAATTGGTAGCCGGATCCAGAATCTTGCAGACTCACTCTATCTCTTTGGCAAAACTATCAGTAGTGGTCTATTTTTTCATCTGGAAGCATATGATTTTTTCTCTTTGTGTTGTTAGCAGCTCTTAGTACTCAATGATTAGAACCAGTAATTCTCAAAACTTCAGTCTCAAGACGGCTTTACATTCCTAAAAATCACTGAAGATGCCAGAACTTTGATCATGTGGGTTATAGTTATCAATATTTATCCTATTAGCATGTATAACAGGACATTTAAAATAACAATTCACTCAAAAAAAAATTATACGTTAACATAAATAATTTTATTAAAAATTATTATATTCCCCTCAAGAAAAACTGATGAGGGGCATTGTTTTGCACTTCAGCAATTCTCTTTAATATCTGCTTTCATAAGAGGCAGGTGAATTCTTACATCTGACACAGCTGATTCTTCATTCAACCTTTGGCATTATTTTTTAGGTTGAAGTCTATGAAGCAAATCTGACCTCACACAGATATGTGGTTAGAAAAAGGAGGAGGACTTTAATAGCCTTTCAAGAAAATTGTGGGTATTCTTTTTTAATACTAGCCTAAAACGTGAAAAGTGGGAGTTTCTGACAGGCTAAAAGCAATGCTGAATTTAAAAGAATATCAATCAACTTTTCATACTCTTGCTATATTCAAGTCCACTAATCTTGCCCTTTGAGTAAAGTGATAATCTTGACTTTTCTCTGGAGTCTTTTCACATAATTTCCAAAATTTGCCCTGAAGCTAGCATGTATCTGATCACCAGTGCTCTGGGAACAGGGCTGGTAATTACTATCATTTAATACTATACAGAATTCCATTTAATTCCCTTTTTTCAGCTTGGGCCTCACTCCTGTCTTCCGCTAAACCTAAAGGTCAGATGATTCAAGAGACACATCAGTTCAGTTTCTCCAGGGAACAAGCCTCCAATACCTTGACAAGGAACTGATAGTGACCTAGTGGTAATAAGGATCTTGGAATCCAATAATACCACGGAAGTGTTTTTCTTCCCTCCTCTCATTCCCACCTTACTTGACATCTAGTACATGTAGGTCCTAAGCCTTCTCAAGTTCTGCAGGAAGACTCAACCAGCATAATCCTTCTTCAAGAACCTGGGCTCTGAGTTTCTCTGTTTTGCATCAGTAACCACACTTCCATCAGCTTTTAATCATCCACTGTTTTTCTGACATCATTCTGCTGTTTCCTCTCCTAGTCACTTCACCCTGATGGGTTAATACTTTAATTTCTTTACTCTCATTTTTGTCAGAGTTGGAAAGCACCAAAAGAGATAAATTCGTATTTCCAATCTACTACACTTAACCAAATGTCCTAATACATCATATTTAAATGGTTTACCCTTTCCTTCTCCATATTATACATTCCTTAAGAACTTGGGTCTTTGGTAATCATGCAGATGAAGCCCTCAAGAGGGGACTAGTATATAAATTTTTTTTTTAATTTTTAGAGGTATTCCCTGGTGGTCTAGTGGCTTAGAATCTGAGCTCCCAATGCAGGGGGCCCTGGGTTGATCCCTGGTTGGGGAGCTAGAACCAACATGCCACAGCTAAAGACCCTATGTGCTGCAAGCAAGACCTGACACAGCCAAATAAACAAAATTTTTTAAAAAGGAATGGGATTACTGCCCTTATAAAAAGATCCCCTAGATTTCCACCGCCTTTCTGCCATACATAGCTGTCTATGAAACACAGCAGGACCTTAAAAGTTTAAGGTTGTTTTCGTGGAAAGAGAACTTCCCATAGGAACCCTCTGTCACAAAGCATATGCATTTAATAGTGTTCAACTAACACTTACTGAGCTCTTCAAGCACAAGGCATTTTCAAAGTGCTACAGGTATAGCAATTAATTAACCTGGGAGATAGCTATATGCAAAAGAAGAATACAGACATATAAACAAAATTCAGGATAAAATATAAAGTACTAAGACAGAGGTTAAGTACAGGGCTCTACAGGACAGGAGAATCAGAACTTCCTGATCAGAAGATCTGAATTGATCTTTTAAAAATGCAAACAAGTTAACCAAGTGAAGACAAATGGTCTTAAGTAGAGAAAACAAAAGAAAGCAAAGCAACAGAGGCATACAAAAGTTTGGGATGAAACTATCAGTACTTTGGCATCACTAGAGCACAAAGATAGTGAGCATGTCAAGAAATGAGATTGTAGCTGCCTCTGGCCTCCTGAGTACCAAGCAGAGTACCATGTGAGAAACACAAAGGTGAGAGGATGCAGAAAACCTGCCACCTGTGCCAAGACGCTGAGCATCACTGAGATTTCTACTCCTACACTTGCAACTGAGAAGGGATCCAACACGCAGTATTCCTGGAAGTGCAGGGCTGGCGACATTCACGACCTGCTTTCCTTCTGAGTATGGGGCAAACCTTGCCTCAGTTACAGGTCCACACAACTTAGGATTCCACCCATATTCAAAGGAGGTGCGGGGTTCGGGTCATCTTGAGGCCTTCTTCACAAACTGCGCCCCACGAAGAAAAGGGAAGAAGGAGGAACATAGAGCCGTAGAACAACACTGCGACATTATGATTCCGCAGAGACATCAACATCACAACCCATCCGAGTCGCCACTCTGATGCCTCACAGACAAGGAGCCGAGCTGGGCGGTGGGAAGCCAGTGGCGCCCTCCGGTAGGAAGGGCAGACAGATGGACGGCGTCAAGTCCTGACACCCCACACCCGACCCTTCAAGCTCCGTTTCCCGGTCACTCAGGGCTCCCGCGGCCTCACCCAGGCTGAGCGGAGCCGGGAGCCCACCTCCAGGGACCCACAGCTCTGTTTACCTTGGTCATCCCAACCCCCACCACAAACACCCGGTTCCGGAGCAGAGACTGTGAAGCGGCCAAAGACATTGTTCGAACCACTGTGGGCACAGGCGGGCGCAGCCGACGTAAAGCTTGCGGATCTGAGGTTGGCGCAGCCTGAAGCCGCAGCTCCGCCTGAGCTCTTGTAGTCAGGGAAGCAACCGGAGGCGGCCGAGGGGCGGGGCGGGGCGGGCAGAACTGGAAACGTGCGCATGCGCCGAGCCACCGGCGAGGACTGTGTAGGGAGGGAGGTGCTAGGGGACTCAAGCGGACAAAGTTCAAGGCGAGAATTCACCGGTTGGCTGGAAGCTCCGTCCCTTTCAGCCCTTGAAAAAGGCTCCATAGGCTAGTACCAGTCTTTCAGGTTTCAATTCTCTATGCTGAGGGCTATTGCGGCCTGCAGCAAGGTCTGAGATTAAGGGGAAGGCTGGATTCACGAAAGGGTAGCCTGAGGAAAAATTTTGAAATGTTGGGAGTTGCTCTGTATCCTATCGGTCGAGAAGTTAGAAAAGATACACTACGGGGGAGGGGGGACAGATTTTATTGTATGAATGTCTAAAATAAAACCAAAGTCCTGCCACTAGCCGTGTGACTTTTTTTTTTTAGTGTTTATAATGTGGTCAGTTTGTTGATTATTTATGTATTTTTGGCTTTGCTGGATGTTCCTTGCTTCGCGCACTTTCTCTAGTTGTAAGGGGCAGCGGCCAGTCTTCCTTGCGGTGCACAGCCTTCTCACTGCGGTGACTCGTCTTGTTGGGGAGCACAGGCTCTGGATGCCCCGGCTTCAGTAGCTGCAGCACCTGCTCTCAGTAGTTGTGGCGACCTGGGGCTTAGTTGCTCAGGGGCTTGTGGGATCTTCCCAGACCTGGGATTTGAGCGAACCCGTGTCCCCTGCATTGGCAGGCAGATTCTTACCTACTGTGCCACCAGGAAAGTCTGCTGTGTGACATTTTGTCTTGTGAGGATTAAGGGAGGTGATAGAAGCAAAGCCTTTAGCACTTGATACAGGGACTATATATACGTAGGTATGTTGTGGATATATTATATATTTAGGGGATGATTTTTATTGGCTGATTCTGAATTTGCAGATTTTCCTACAGCTAAGAATGAATCAGTAACCCCAAAATCAGTACTCCAAGAGCTCTGGAGTTGGGGGGAAAAAATATGTGAGTTGCCCCACATGTCTGTTCTCAGTTGAGGTTACACAAGACCCTGTCCAGTTCATGCTGTAAACAAATGTGTTTCTCATGATTTCGTGCCATGTTTTCACATTTTTGTGTTTTGTTGTTCATTTCACCATTTAAAAATCTCCCGCTCATGTTTGGGAACACATGTAAGAATTAAAGATTTTAAAGTTAAAAAAAAAAATAAAAATTGAAAAAATAAATAAATAAAAATCTCCCGCAACCATGGTGCCTGAAGCACTACCTGGTATACCTGTGAAGTTCTACCTGTGAAGAAAATACTGAACTTGGCTCATACATGAGTTATAGTGTTTTTGGCCCTGAGCTCAAATACAAATAACAAGATGTCTTTAAACAGAAACACATAAAACCAGCTTATTTATTGATCAAAATATGTTGTGGGCAGAGACTTGCAGGTGCCTAACCCTATATTTTCCTTAGGAGCAATTGTTCAGTGTTCACTAATTTGTGTTCACAGCAACTTTTAGAAAATAACTAACACCAGACTCTGAGAACTGACTCTGTATGTGTGTATGTTTGTAAAATTTCTGAGGCCCCTTCCAGTCTTAGGGTGTATGATAAGAGCCTCTCATAGATCTTCATGGCATAAAGCATCAGATGCTGGAAGGTCACATCCTCCAGTTGTTCTTAGGACTGGTAGAATTTAAGGCCAGGTGTTCATTTAACAAAAACTCCAGTTGGCTGCTGAGGAGTTACTGGGCAGGAGGTGAAAAGACAGAGGACTTGGGGCAAGCTGAGGTGTTTCTGAGACTGACCAAGCTATCTCTGTGGGGACTGAGTATCCTGTCTGTGGGCAGGAGTGGGTGGGTAGGGACATGTTCAAATTGATGCTGACTGGCCTCAGCTCAGTTCAGTTCAGTCGCTCAGTCATGTCCGACTCTTTGCAACCCCATGAATTGCAGCACGCCAGGCCTCCCTGTCCATCACCAACTCCTGGAGTTCACCCAAACCCACGTCCATCGAGTCGGTGATGCCATCCGGCCATCTCATCCTCTGTGGTCCCCTTCTCCTCCTGCCCCCAATCCCTCCCAGCATCACAGTCTTTTCCAATGAGTCAACTCTTCACATCAGGTGGCCAAAGTACTGGAGTTTCAGCTTTAGCATCATTCCTTCCAAAGAACAGCAAGGACTGATCTCCTTTAGGGGGTTGCAAAAGACAGACACACTTAGCCCTGAAGGGAAACTGAACCAAGTGGACTCTCAGTTCATAGGCCATTTTTATTATTTCAAAAGACCTTATAGAAATTGCACATTTATATATACTGTGCCACCCCCCAATAAAAATCACCAAAGGTTCAGAACATCCATATTAGAGCCCACTTTCTACTGGATCAGAGCATCTGGGAGTAAAGCCTAGGCATGAATGTTTAGTTTTACCAGGTGATTCTAAGGAGCCTCCACTAAAGAATGGGTCAGCTTAGTAAAATCTTCACCTGGTCAGACAAGGGGCAAAGAATCTCCCCTTTTCCTCCCTATCCCTAGAGCCTAGCATAAGGCAGGCACTGAAGAAGTCATTAAGTGAAGAGCTGTTTCTTGAAACTCTGATTGACTGATAAAGACAGCATTATGACTGGTGGATAAACAACACAAGAGAACAAGAAGTCACAGGGTCCAGGTTAATTATCGTGCAACAAATGCTCCCTGTCCATTGGATATTGGTTTCAAAATAGAGCCCATAGGTGGAGACGGAATAATAAACATTGCAGTTAATGCTGAAAACGTTAGAAAGGGACACTTTCCTTTCCAATGTGGAAGACTAGATAATCCAAAAATTCTACCACAAAATATCTAGAAATGCTCCATAAAATACAACAAATGTTCTTTTAAAAGTATACAATATAGGAGAGAGACTTTTCTTGTTTTAATTTTATAGTCCTCTGTACCGTTTGAATGGTTTGATCTTATGTGTGTATTACTTTTTTTTTGTCATTACTATAGTATGTCTTATTTTAATTCTTGTCATCGTGTTCATTTTCATTTTAACTAATTATTTTTGAGTAGACAAGACTTAAAACATGAATCAAGATTCAAAAATTTTAGAAAGTCAAACTGTAAAATTTCTCCTTCCTACCCCTATTGCCAGTTCCTGAGTTCCTCTTCCCTATCCTAGAAATATTTTATGTAGCTACCTTATGAAAGGAGTGGAAACACCGTGTGTGCTCGGTTGTGTCCGACTCTGCGACCCCATGGATTATAGCCCACCAGGCTCCTCTGTCCAGGGAATTTTTCAGGCAAGAATACTGCAGCATATCATCATTTCCTGCTCCAGGGGATCATCCCAATCCAGAGATCAAACCCGCTTCTATTGTGTCTCCTGTGTTGGCAGGTGAATTCTTTACCACTTGGGAAGCCACACAAGTGTATATATGCACACCTAAATAATGCTGTCCTTCTCTATAACACAACTTTTAGCTTTCTTCACACATTCTGATAGCTCAGTTGGTAAAGAATCTGCCTGCAGTGCAGGAGACCCCAGTTCAATTCCTGGGTTGGGAAGATCCGCTGAAGAAGGGATAGGCTACCCACTCCAGTAGTCTTGGGCTTCCCTTGTGGCTCAACTAGTAAAGAATCCGCCTGCAATGCAGGAGACCTGGGTTTGATCCCTGGGTTGGGAAGATCCCCTGGAGAAGGAAATGCTACCTACTCCAGTATTGTGGTGCAGAGAATTGCATGGACTGGGGTCGCAAAGAGTTGGACAGGACTGAGTGACTGTCAATTAATTAAATTAAAAATCACACACTATTCCAATGTTGACTTTTTTCATACAATAGATTTTGAAGCCCACATTAGAGCTTCCTGTGTTTTTTTTCATAACTGCATAGTATTCAGTGTATCACTTCAGTTCAGTCACTCAGTCATGTCTGATTCTTTGCAACCCCACGAACTGCAGCATGCCAGGCCTCCCTGTCCATCACCAACTCCCAGAGTCCACCCAAACTCATGTCCATTGAGTTGGTGATGCCATCCAACCATCTCATCCTCTGTTGTCCCCTTCTCCTCCTGCCCTCAATCTCTCCCAACATCAGGGTCTTTTCCAATGAGTCAGCTCTTCGCATCAGGTGGCCAAAATATTGGAGTTTCAGCTTCAACATCAGTCCTTCCAATGAACATCCAGGACTGATCTCCCTTAGGATGGACTGGCTGGATGTCCTTGCAGTCCAAGGGACTCCCAAGAGTCTTCTCCAACACCACAGCTCAAAAGCATCAATTCTTTGACACTCAGATTTCTTTATAGTCCAACTCTGACATCCATACATGACTACTGGAAAAACCATAGCTTTGACTAGATGGACTTTTGTCGACAAAGTAAACCATAATTTATTTAAGCAATCCCTGTTGTATATCAACATGGTTTCCAGTCTTTTGTTATTATAAGCAATTTGTATATATGATATTTCACACCTGTGTAGGTATATCTGCAGGCTAAATTATTAAAATTGGGATTTCACAGTAAAAAATAGAGGTAATATCTAAACATAAACTGTCATTTAGCCTCCATTAAAGATATTCCTATCATCATTGTCAGAGTGCTCTACATATATCACTTAATAACTAAAACAGGACTTCCTTGGTGGTCCAGTGGTTAAGAATCCATCTGCCAATGTAGGGGACACGGGTTCAATCCCTGGTCCAGGAAGATTCCACATATCTTGGGGAAACTAAGCAGAGGCACCACAACAACTGAACCACGCACCCTAGGGCCCATGCTCTGCAACAAGAGAAGCCATTACAATGAGAAGCCCTTGCACCACAACTAGAGAAAAGCCATGCATGGTAACAAAGAGTCAAGAAACTAAAACAAATAAACAAAATTAAAATAACTAAAACAGTAATTTTTATTTCATATTATAAATTCAGAAGAGATTATTAAGGGAGTTTGGCATAAAACCAGCAGGATTTAAAAGGAGAAAAAAAATGTTATTACTATGGCCCTGTTATTACTACCACTCTAATCCTGCCTCCATTGCTCCTTTGCTAAGCTTCCTTGGAATCCCAGAAACAATCATAATGTAGAGAGGAGGCAGAGCACCTTCTTATTTTAAAACCCAGGCACCAGATTTCCTCTTAGGAAAGGAAGTTTCTTTACTTGGTGTATTAGTTAGCTGCTGCTGCTAAGTCACTTAAGTCATGTCTGACTCTGTGTGACCCCATAGATGGCAGCCCACCAGGCTCCCCAGTCCCTGGGATTCTCCAGGCAAGAACACTGGAGTGGGTTGCCATTTCCTTCTCCAATGCAGGAAAGTGAAAAGTGAAAGTGAAGTCGCTCAGTCGTGTCCAACTCTGAGTGACCCCATGGACTGCAGCGCACCAGGCTCCTCCGTCCATGGGATTTTCCAGGCAAGAGTACTATAGTGGGGTGCCATTGCCTTCTCTGATTAGTTTGCTAGTGTTGCCATAACAAAGTCACAAACTGAATAATTTAAACAGCAGCAATGTATTTCTGCACAGTTCTGGGGGCTAGAAGTCTAGGATCAAGGTAATGGCAGGGTTCATTGTGTCTGAGGCCTTGGCTTCTCCTTGGCTTCTAAATGGCCATCCTCCCCTTTGTCTTCCCCTATACTCATCTGTGTTTAAAATTTTTTCTTCTTCTAAGGGTATCAGTTATTTTTATTTAGGGCCAACTCTAATGACCTCATTTCAACTTAATTACCTCTTTAAAGACTGTCTACAAATACATTGTGAGGTACTGAGGGATAGGACTTCAACACATACATTTGGGGCAACACAATTCAGTCCATAACAGTTAGCTTTAACCTCCTTAAGTATGAGAAGTGAAGTCCCACAGTTGTTTCCCAAACTCCTGTAAAAATCTTTCTATGCAGCACCCCACTCCAGTACTCTTGCCTGGAAAATCCCATGGATGGAGGAGCCTGGTGGGCTACAGTGCATGGGGTCGCAAAGAGTCAGACACGACTGAGCAACTGAACTAAACTATACAGCCTCGTGTCTGTGACTCTTTAAGGAGTGGCAGAATTGGAGCTGTGCCCAGTAATGTGGAGAAAAGGGACAGGGAGAGATGGCCTGGTGATCCATAACCTGAATTAATTTGTTGGAAACAAGGGCAGCTTACAAATAGCCAGAAGTGAGATAAGCCCCAATTAACCTTGAGGGTCACAGAGAGGAACTATCATGAGCTAGTGACAAAGAGTCTATCACTGAACTCTAGCCAGGGTCCTCTGAGTCCTCCTCGCTGCTAGGCTTCAGCCTCCCCTAAAGTAGTGAGAAGAGATTTTACAAGGAGAAGAAGGAATAGGGAGGTGGGTGAGCCAGGATGGTGTACAGTCGGGGAAGCGAAAACTTTCAAAATACACAGAGCGGGGTTAGTCCACATGGGACTATTCTAGCTTTGCTGTCCCTACTGCAAGTTTAGGCTCCCTCCGAGACGGGGAGATAGGAGCCCTACCTTCAGATGTTGGCTGGAACAAACAGTAATTTATTTTGGCAGTCTTGAGTTTTCTTAGGCAGGCACTTTAAAACGGGCTAGAGTCATTCTAGGGATGTGTCCTTCAGCTATTAGAAACTATGTTAAGAGTTCAGTTCATGCTGGACATTTCTCTTTTGCAACAGTATATTATTGATTAAAATCTGTTTTCACTACTTTAGCTTTCAGCTTTCTTTATATTTGGCACATCATTTTTATTACCTATGCTTTACAGATACAATTTTGGCACTTAAGAGAGATTGGCAGCCTTGTCCAAAATCACACAGCAGAGCTGGGCTTTCTCCTACCCATGTCTTCTGGTCTCCAACAGGCTGAGGGTGTTCCCAAAGGAGGAACAGGTTTTGAAGGCCTGGGGCAGAGCAGCGAGCTTTCAGCGGGAGGCGGTGGTGGAGGGCCGAGTGGCCTGTTCCCAGAGTGGGCCCCCATGCTGCGCGTCCTGACCAGCACCCTGCGCTTTCCGCGCCCCTGGAGGCCGCTTGGGACCCGGGGCTGCTCCCACAACCTGGGGGCTGCAGGCCGGGAGATCCAGGTATGAGTTCTGGTGGGTCCAGACCACACTAAGTGCGCTTGCTGTCCTTGTGAGCCTGGGAGGCAGCTGCGGTGGGTGCCACTGGGCTGAAGGAGACGGGGTCCAGCACGCCTGGTGCTGCTGCCAGGCAGGGACCCATGGTCTGTGCTCCCTTCAACATGCAGGCAGGTGGAAGCTGATCTCAGAGAGAGAAAGCAGTGAGTGGTCCTGAGAGAGAGCTTAGTTCCCCACCCAGAAACTGAACCTGGGTGGGTAGCCTGGACGAAAACCAGGAATCCTAGCTGCTAGACCACCAGCAAGGAGAGGCTAGAAGGAAAGTGGCCTTGGCCCCATTTGAAAACAAGAATGTTTCAAGGAGGCAAAGACTGTAAAAACAAGTACAAACCTTATTACAGACACAACACAACATATGGGAGAGCACACAGAGAAGCAGTTGTATGTAAGTCAGAAAAGCTAGGCAGAAATACACACCCAGAGAGAAAGGGAATGGGGGGCCTCTCTAACGAGGAGGAGGCCAGTAAAGAGGTGCGCTAAATCACTTATAAAGGACAGCCTTTGGGTCTTTATATATGGCAAATTATCTTGTACCTTCACAACTGACTGGTCCTAGACCTCTCCAACATGTCTGCGCAACACTTTGCTAGCATGGATCCCACTGCAGAGACCTATGGGGCTGTGTCCACACTTACTATGGGGTGGCACCTCCTCCCTTTTTGACCCCCAATAAGCCTTTCTGCACATGTGTGGACAGGAACATTTTCCTTGACCTCAGGAGTGGTCACCTAACCTCTTTATTCCAGCAGAGCTCAGTTACTGACATTCGTTTTATCCTTGGAGTGTCTGGGTGAGAGAAAACCTTCAGTTTTACTCCACTTGACAAACACCAGCTGTCCGGCCCAAGGGCCCATCTATCTCCTACCCCAAAACCAGTAAGGGGGAGGCGGGTTGCTCAGTGTGTCTGAGGATAGGACCCCTAAGCTCCTGCATCCCAGTAGAGGCTCCCCAGGCCTAAATCCTTTAGTAGGTGACCACCTCACCCGCAGCTCCCACAGTAATTGCGATGGGATTTTACATCAATATCGGTCCCTTCAGCCCCATATTTGGTTCCCCGGGGCTGTGAGGAAAGAGAGGGGACTTGTTCAAGGGTAGAACTAGGTGCCAGCAAGCCCAGCCCCCACTAGAGCTTTAAAATACCTGATTTCCTTCCAGGCCAAACTTCCTAGCAAGGTTCCAGTGGGCTGGGCAGCCAAACCAATTCCAATTTGGCTTAGGGTGCCCGGGCTCCTGGAAAGGAGGAGCAGAGGAGAGGACGTGGTTGGGGGTGGGGGCGGGGAGGGGAGAGAGGAGAGAGCAGAGGAGAGCTTGGTGCCCCCCTGCACAATCACCCTGCAGCTGCTCATGGAGTTTGGAGTCCTGCTGAATCAAGAAAAGTTCGCAGCAGCTGCTGGCAAGAACACCCTGATTGAGCCTTGTCTTGGGTTTTGTTTGGTTGTGTTTTATTTCGTTTTGTTTCTGTTTGGGGGTAGTTTTATCTGCAAAGGCGAGTAAAGGGCAGTGGTTGGACTTTGCAATCAGTGAGTGGCATTCCCCTGTTGGCTTTGTGTCACCAGCTGGGCAAAGGCCTCTTATCTACTTTCTCCCCAGTCCCAACCCCTCTAACCTTCCCCGCATTTAAAGTAGTGCTATTTGTGTCCAAGTTTTAGTTTACACAGATTCCGTTGTTCTAGGGATTTTGTACACCTCCTTTTTTCTTGCTTGATACGAAGTTGAAGAGCTGTTCCTAGCGCCCTGCTGTTGCAGACACTATGTGCATCCCCCACTTTTGATGGACATGAAGGGGCTTCTGGCATCCCACTACATCCCTTGGTGAGAATTCTGTGGCTATGAGGGATGGCTAGCCTTAGAGAATGCCCCCCTCGCTCTCATGCTCAGTTCACTGCCAAACTGGCAACAGTGTTCGGCTTGAAATAGCTATAACTATTCTCCCAGCTTTATAGTCAATAAAACAAGGAGCAGAGAGTTTAAGCAAACTGAACCAGGTCTGATTTTAAAACCTGTCTTCTCGACTATTAATGGTCATCACATTCTTCTAGTAATTCAGTGATTACTAGTAATTCTAGTAAATCCCTAGAATTCTAGTAATTCTGTAGCCCACCAGGCTCCTCTGTCCATGGATTCTCCAGGCAAGAATACTGGAGTGGGTTGCCACGGCCTCCTCCAGGGGATCTTCCCAACCCACGGATCGAACTAGGGTCTCCCGCATTGCAGGCAGATTTTTTATTGTCTGAGCCACCAGGGAAGGCCCTGAACCACAAAGGAAGCTCTTTAAGAAGACTGAGCACCAAAGAATTGTTTCTTTCTAACTGTGGTGCTGGAGAAGGCTCTTGAGACTCCCTGGGACAGGAAAGAGCTCAAAACAGTCAATCTTGAAGGAAATCAACCCTGAATATTCATTGGAAGGACTGATGCTGAACCTGAAGCTCCAATACTTCGGCCACCTGATGCGAAGAGCTGACTCACTGGAAAAGACCCTGATCTGGGAAAGACTGAAGGCAGGAGGAGAAGGGGGTGACAGAGGATGAAATGGTTGGATGCCAAGATCGACTCAAACGACATAAATTTGAGCAAACTTAGGAGAGAGTGAAAGACATGGAAACCTGGAGTGCTGCAGGCAGTGGGGTCACAAAGGGTCAGAAATGGCTGAGCCACTGAGCAACAACATTAAGGAGATTAAGCTTCTGCCCCTGCCAGAGGGCATATAGAGTGTCCTAGAGGGAAGGAGATAAGGAAACCAAGAAGAGGCATAAGGAGGAGACCCACACACAGGAAAACCATCCCACCATCCTCCTAGAAGTCACCAGTCCTGCCTTCCACTTGTGATAGCACCAGAGCATTGCCACATTGTGCCTGTTGTCTTCAAAAATGAGATTAGCCCGTTAACCACTCCTCACCCTTATGGCTTTACTCCAGCTCCTGAGCTGAATATTCAAGGTTCTCCACCACAACCTGACCATGTCACCTTCTCTCTCCTACCACGGGTTTGTTCATTTTAAGCTATCCCACTTCAGTGTTTCCATCTAACTATGCCCCTGACTTGGGTCCTCTCCTCCCTCTCTACCTTTGTAAACCACTTAGAAATTACACCCTCTTCCCCTACCCTTGTCCTTTTACATTCCTTCTTTCTGGACTTGTCCTCTTCATCACTTGTTAACTCTGAGAGTGAGGATTGCTAGCTGGGTCCACCTAGTAACTCTGGCACATTCTCTTCTTTTCTGAGCCTCAGTTTCCCCCTCTATATACTAAGGGATTATTAAGGCTTCCCACACAGCTCAGTAGTAAAAGAATCTGCTGGTGCAGGAGACACAGGAGACTTGGGTTTGATCCCTGGGTCAGGAAGATCCCCTGGAGAAGGGAATGGCAATGCCACTCCAGTGTTCTTGCCTTGAGAATCCCATGGACAGAGGAGCCTTGCAGGCTACAGTCCATAGGGATTACAAAGAGTCAGACACTACTGAGCAACTGAGCACACATACCCACACGACCTTCCAGTGGTTTCTATCGACTCCCACCCACATCACTGTGTGATCCAGACCAAGATCGATGTGACTCTAGGTCTTCTGCTAAGCAGATCAAACCATCACGGGAGTCTGATAAGAGTAGAGAGGGTGCAATGCAAACCATCATTATTACTGGGGTCCAGCAAGGACAATGTTCCCAGAATAGGGTATCAACTAAGAAGTCAGGGGCCACGGCTGAGTCCTCTGTTTCTCCGGGGCCTGCCATGTGGGAGTAAGAGCTGAACATTGTCAGGTGAATGAATGAAAGCCAAAGACACCCTGTCTGGCCCCTTAAGTCTCCAGCTTAGAGCTCACACATCATATTGGGTCCTAGACTTTCACCAGCTTCTGTGCATTTTCCTTGCTCAAAGTGCCCACAAACTCTGGTTATACACTTATGAACATTATCTCTTTTAATCATTACAACCTTTTTAGTATTTCTATTTATAGATCAGGAAAGTGAAGGTCAGAAGGATAAAGTAACTTGTCCAAGGCCATGGAGCTGGTATGTGACTGAGCGGTGACTTCAGCCAAGCACCATATTTGCGTTCTGCAAGAGAGAGCTAGAGATGAAATATGGGAGAGAGTTAGCCAGAGAAAAAGGAAAGGCCGAACAGGAAAGTGAAGAGGAGAGAGGAAAGTTCCTGCCAACCCCAGGATATCATGATTATATTTGTTTTCTACTGCCACATAACATATTACCACAGACTGTTGCTAAAATAGCATACATTTATTATCTCATAGTTTCCATAGGTCAGAAGTCTAGGCACAATTTTGCTGGTTCTCTGCTTCAAAGTACCCACAAACTCCCTTCGCAGGGTTTTATCAGGCTGCAGTCCTGAAGTTGGCAGGGGATATGGTTTCTCATTCGGAGAAGGCAATGGCACTCCACTCCAGTACTCTTGCCTGGAAAATCCCATGGACGGGGGAGTCTGGTAGGCTGCAGTCCATGGTGTCACGAAGAGTCGGAAATGACTGAGTGACTTCACTTTCGCTTTTCACTTTCATACACTGGAGAAGGAAATGGCAACCCACTCCAGTGTTCTTGCCTGGAGAATCCCAGGGATGGGGGAGCCTGGTGGGCTGCCGTCTGTGGGGTCGCACAGAGTCAGACTCGACTGAAGCAACTTAGCAGCAGCAGCAGCAGCAGCATGGTCTCTCATTATGGGCTTCAACAGGGAGTTGAAGCCAAGAGAATTCTATACAAACAGACAAGTGTGTTAAAATAGACAAGTGTGAACAGACAACTGTGTAGAAACAGGCCTTAACTTCCTGTAGACTCCCACACAGTTAACTTTGCCACGGCTGCTGCTCTTCCTTCAACCTACTATAAAAACATGTTGTGTGTTGTTTGTCTGCCCAGTTGCGTCTGACTCTTTGCGACCCCGTGGACTGCAACACACGAGGCCTCCCTGTCCCTCACCATCTCCCAGAATTCATGTGCATTGCATGGGTGATGCATCCAGCCACCTCATCCTCTGACACACTCTCTTCCTCTGCCCTCAATTTTTCCCAGCATCAGGGACTTTTCCAATGAGTCGGTTGTTCACATCAGGTGACCGTCATACTAGAGCTTTCAGCATCAGTCCTTCCAGTGAGTATTCAGGGTTGATTTCCCTTAAGGTTGACTGGTTTGATCTCCTTGCTGTCCAAGGGACTGTCAGGAGTCTTCTCCAGCACCACAGTTCAAAGGTGTTTGGCACAGTCTTTGGCACTCTGCCTTCTTTACGGTCCAGCTCTCACAACCATACATGACCACTGGGAAGACCATAGCCTTGACTATACAGACCTTTGTCAGCAGAGTAATGTTTCTGCTTTTCAACACACTACCTAGGTTTGTCATAGCATATAGGCCCTACCATTCTTAGGGTCTTCATTTCCTTTTGAGGGCTCGTGTGTTACATAAAATTTGAACAAACTCGTATGCTTTTCTCCTGTTAATCTGTTTCATCTTGGTTTAATTCTCAGGTGCAGCCAAAACACATTAAAGGCCCAGCTCCACAAACCCTACAGTACCCGCTCTGCTACGCTCAGGGCCCTCATCTGTGCCACTCCCTCTGTCTGATATAGGCTTTTCCCACCAACACACACACACGCTTTTGTCCGGCTAACTCCTATTCATTCCTCAGCTCTCAGCTGAAAGGTCACTTTCTCCCCCAGGAAGTCACTGCTCATCCTCTACACTAGGGCTCCCCTCTGCCCACTCTAAACCCCCAGCCTCCTGTCTTTTTTTTCCCCATGTTGATGTCACAAATGGTAATTACTTGCTGAATGTCAATCTCCTCTGTTAGACTGTAGGATCTAAGAGGACAGGGACTGAGCCTGCTCTAGTCTCTGACATCAGTGTTTAGTACAGAGGCCAGTGTGTGTTAAATACAAAACTGTACAAACGACTGAATAAAGAGAACTTGGACTGACCTTTCCGGAACTTCAACCACTTGAGTAGTCTCATAGAGAACAGACTTGTGGTAGCCAAGGGGAAAGAAAGGTTGGGAAAAATGCATTAGGAGTTTGCGGTTAACAGATGCAAACTATTATATACAGAATGGATAAACAACATCCTACTGAATAACACAGGGAACTAGATTCAATATCTTGTGATAAATCATAATGGAAAAGAATAGGAAAAGGGATATATATGTATATAACTGGATCACTTTGCTGTACAATAGAAATTAACACATTCGATAAGATACAATTTTTCAAATGGAATAGTCTCTTACCTGTAGTATCTTTCCCACTGTACCTGACTCTGAAAATGAAAATTTTTACCTATTATAGATATATGTTGAATAAATGAATTAAGAATTCTTAAATTGGGTAGAAGAAAACCTTGAAAAGAAGTGCAGGGCATCACCTGAGAGGTAGGAAACCCAGGAAAATGTGGAGTCACAGGCAAGTACATGTTGTTATATGTCTGTCAAAACCCATAGCACATGCAACACCGAGAGTGAACCCTAAGGTAAACTGTGGAAGTTGGGTAATAATGATATATGCATGGAGGTTAATCTTTGGTAACAAATGTCCCACTCTGGTGGGAAGCCATGCCTGTGCAGTGGCTAGAGGATTTATGAGAATCTCCATACTTTCTCAGTCATGTCTGACTCCTTTCATTCCCACAGACTGTAGCCTGCCAGGCTCCTCCGTGGAATTCTCCAGGCAAGAATACTGGAGTGGGTTGCCACTTCCTTCTTCAGAGGATCTTCCAAACCCAGGGATTGAACCCAGGTCTTCTGCATTGCAAGCATATTCTTTACCCTCTGAGCCATCAGGGAAGCACTTTCTACTCCATTTTGCTCTGAACCTAAAATTGTTCTGAAAAAAACTGTGTACTAAAAAACCCAAAAAGGCCACAGCAGAAAATGTTCAAGGAGGAGCAGGTGTTTGGCCAGGAGAGTTAATTGTTGCTGAGCCTGGGAGCAGGATGGAAATATGTCCCTCGGTTAGTGATGTGATCACACTGGTTACACTGGTCTCACTTAGGTGAGAACGGTTTCTGCCGAGTGATGGGTTGGAGCTAGACTGGAGAAGACTTAAGAGAATGGAAGGCAAGAAAATTACTCACTGAATACGGAAAAGCCTTTCAAGAAGTTTCACTGGTTCTCATGAAAGAATATCACATGAGTAGGGCAAAGGATATTCTCTTGCCAAAGAGGACAGAATGTGAATGTGCTCAAGCCTCGGGATTAGTTGTTAAATTCTTATCACAGAGGCATCTGCTCACTTGCTCCATGAGTGTGCAATCAGTAAATTCCATGCTGCAGGAAACCTTACAGGTCAATGCCCCAGGTTATTTTTTATTTTTATTTTTTGGCTGTGCCAGTCTTAGTGGCAGTATTTGGAATCTTAGTTGCAGCATGTGGGATCTAGTTCCCTGACCAGGGATTGAACCCAGGCTTCCTGCATTAAGGGAGTCTTAGCCACTGGACCACCAGGGAAGACCCGCCCCAGGTTCTTTAATAAATAACTTTTGAGGGAAAGACAGGGCTAGAAGCAGAAGCTAAGGGTTTTTAACAAGCTTTTAAGAGTTTTCTTTTTTTTTTAAATACAAGTCTAGAGAAGAATATTTTTGTGATAATATTGTTAAGAAACGCAGGAAAGTGATCACCATAAAAACTCAGGAGGAAAAAGAAAGTCAGGAGAGTTACTTTTGGAGGGAGGTGGGAGCAATGAATGAGTCAGGGCACATGAGGTTTCTGGGTGGTGGTGTTATCATAACTCATTCAGCTTGAGAGGAAGAAGTTCCTCTGTAGAGAAAAGAATAACATGGAGAGAGACACGTGAAATTGAAGAAGGGGTGTGTAGGTGTGTGTGTGTGTCTCACAATGGCAGAAGCAGGCAGGAACCACTGGGGCAGTCATTCTCGTCCCTCTCCCCATGGTGCTCCGAGGTCCTCAAGCCCTTGCACTTCTGTGAGGCAGAAAGGGCAAGGGTTATTCTCCCGATTTTATGGTTGGAAAAACTGAGGCCTGAGTGTGTGTGACTTGCCCCAGGTCACACTGCTCATCAAGGGTAGAGGCTGCCCAGATCCCAGGCCCCAGCCCAGGAGTGAGCAGGGCAGCTGGCTCACCTGACGCTGCCCTGTCCCCTGCAGGAATTGCTGAGATTCTGATGAACAGACCAAGTGCCCGCAATGCCCTGGGGAACGTCAGGTGAGTAAGGGCGGGCACCAGGGTGGGCTGGGGCTGAGCTGGGAGGTATCTGACCGGGTCTCCTCTGCAGCTGCTGGAAGCTCTGGCCCAGCTTCGGGAGGACCGGCAAGTGCGTGTCGTGATCTTCAGGAGTGGAGTGAAGGGTGTGTTCTGTGCAGGTGGGTTTCCTTCCTTGCCTCCAACCCAGGGCTCCCATCAGCCTGCATTTAGGGGATACTTAGGTCTCCTGGGTTCCCTTACCCTACTGCTCTCCACCCGGGTGCCCTTTCCCAATAAAATCTCTTGCTTTGTCAGCACATGTGCCTCCTCGGACAATTCATTTCCGAGTGTTAGACAAGAGCCCAGTTTCGGGCCCTGGAAGGGGTCCCTCTTCCTGCAACAAATGGCGACTCTGGCAGGACTCTTCTTCGCTGAGACTGACATCCTGACCACTCAGGGTACTCAGGGGCCAGCTTGCCTGCCAATGGACCAGACCCAGCGGCCGCAACTGGGACCCTTTTGTCCCTGGTCTCTTCCTGACACGGACAACTGGCCAGAGTGCCCTGACCGGTAAGGAACAAGAGACTTTATTGACCTCTCTCCCCTTCCCTCTCTCTTTCCTCTCCTTAACCCATCCTATCCTTCCCTGTTTTTCTAGTCCCCCGGTCCTGGACGCAGGAATCTGGTCGAAGGGCCCTTAGCCTGAGCTGAGGATGGGAGACTGATCACCTCCTCTTGGCAGAGAACTCGAATTCTGGTTCTGGTCTGATTTCTGGTAGGGCCGAGCTCCAGTCCTCCCTTCTCTGGAGGCCCAGGGAAAAGTCCCATAATGCCTGGGCATCTGTAGGTGGCAGGAGACGTCTGTAAGGCCACCCCTTTCATCCCTCTCTCCCGCCTCCTCCCTCTTCTTTCAACCTGGTTCCCTTTCCTCCCTTGAAATCTTTGATGTTAGTACTTGGCTCTGAAGTTCTGTGTCTCTATAGGAGGTTTTCTGAGAGACTGTATTCTTGTATTTAAGGGCTTCCCTGGTGGTGCAGAGGTTAAAGTGTCTGCCTGCAATGTGGGAGACCTGGGTTTGATCCCTGGGTCAGGAAGATCCCCTGGAGAAGGAAATGGCAACCCACTCCAGTACTCTAGCCTAGAGAATCCCATGGATGGAGGAGCTTGGTGGGCTACAGTCCATGGGTTGCAAAGAGTCAGACATGACTGAGAGACTTCACTTTAGGTCATTTGTAGCACAGGACTCAGGGCTTCCCATTAGCTATTGCTAATGAACCCGCTTGGTGACAGACGAAACACGGGTTCAATCCCGTGTTGGGTACATCCCCTGGAGGAGAAAATTGTAACCTTCTCCAGTGTTCTTGCCTGCAGAATCCCTATTGACAGAGGAGCCTGGTGAGCTATAGTCCATAGGGTCACAAAGAGTCAGACATGACTGAAGCAACTTAGCACACAGCACAGGGCTCATTCCCATTTTAAAGATGTGAACTCAGAGGTGAAATTCCTTGCTTAGAGCAACACAGCTAGTGAGAATTCAGTTAGAACTTGACCTCTCTGACTCCCAAATCCCTGTTCTTTCCGTTCTGACCCTTCATTGAGGAAATGAGAAAACGGAGTCCAACGACACTCACCAGGTCTGTGGCCAAGATCGGACTGGCTTACTGCCCCTTTGCCCACCCACAAGCTTTCAGTCCCTGTCAACGAGGCTCTTCCACGTCTCTGCACCATTTGGTCCTCACAACAGGGCAAGCACCATGGACTTCCTTCCTGAGACGAGAAATGCCGCATCCCAGGCCCACAAGAAGCAAGCGAATGAGAGTTGAGCTAAGAACTGACTCTGGGGTGGCTGTGGAGGGGGCACTGGGGAGACGGGAAGAGGCTGCGGAGGGCGAGGCTGGGAAGCGAGTGATTCTCAGGCAGTTTCAAGGGCATGTGGCTCAGTCCCCAGGCCTCAACGGTCAGGATCCCGGTGAGCAGCCTGGGGAGGGAGGTGGCAAGGGAAGTATGCGGACCAGTCTGCCTGACCCCGCTGCCCTGATCGAGGCCCTCGTCCTACTCCGGCCCCTTCCTTTGGCTCCCCCATGGTCTGACGTCTTCCATCACAGTCATTTCATGACTGTTAGCCCCGCTCCTCACCCCCACAGCGAACGACAGGAAAGTAGGGGGCGTGCAGGAGGTCTGAATCTGCCCAATTTGCTCTGGAATTCTGGGCTAGTCCCTGTCTCTCTCTGGGCCTCAGTTCCCTGATCTGTCACTGAGGGGCTAGGACTAATCAGACTCCCGAGGGCTCTCCCAACTGACTTTCCCATAATCTAGGACTTGCAGACAGTATGTTCACCGCTTACTACTGCCTCAGGCTCCGGCTATCTGGCCTTCAGTGACCCTCCACTGGCACTACTCTCATGAAGGACCCTGCCCACACCCATGCCACTGTCCCCTGCACTCACTCCTCACCTTCCTTGACCTTCAGCCTCTTCCACCAACCCCTTCTTTTAAAAAATAATTATACCTGATGTATGCCAATTATTTCTCAATAAAACAGGAAAAAAAATAAAATTTTATTACTATTTAATGTATTTTTTGAGTTGTCACAAATATATACATTACACAAAATTTATATTTTAATCACTTGTAAGTGTAAAATTCACTGGTATTAAGTACAGTCACCGGAGACGGCAATGGCAACCCAATCCAGTACTCTTGCCTGGAAAATCCCATGGACAGAGGGACCTGGTAGACTACAGTCCATGGGGTCACTGAGGGTTGGACAAGACTGAGCAACTTCACTTTCAGTTTTCACTTTCATGCACTGGAGAAGGCAATGGCAACCCACTCCAGTGTTCTTGCCTGGAAAATCCCAGGGACGGGGAGCCTAGTGGGCTGCCGTCTATGGGGTCACACAGAGTTGGACACGACTGAAGTGACTTGGCAGCAGTAGCAGCAAGTACATTCGCAACGTTATTCAACAATCACCACTATCCATTTCAAAAACTATTTCATCATCTCAATAAACTGTATACTCATTAAGCAATTCGTCCACATTTCCCCAACACCCAGTAACCTCCATTCTACTTTCTATCTTTACGAATTTGTCTACTCTATTTCTTACAAGTAGAATCATACGTTTGTCCTTTCATGGCTAGCTTATTTCACTTGGCATCATGTACTTCATGTTCATCCATGTTGTAGCATATTGCAGAATTTCTATCCTTTTTAAAAGTGAATAATATTCCTTTTCACATATATATTCCACATTTTTTTAATCCATCTGTTGATGGACTTGGGTGGTTCCCACATTTTGGCTATTGTGATTAATACTGCTATGAACATTGGTGTGCAGGTATCTGCTTGAGTCCTTGCTTTCAATTCTTTGGGGTATATACTTAGGAGTAAAGTGGCTGGACCATATAGTAATCCTACTTTGAACTTTTGGAGGAAGCACCAAAATATTTTTCACAGCAGCTGTATCATTCTACATTCCTACCAGCAGTACATCAGAGTTCTCCACTCCAATGTCAACACTTTTTTGTTTCTTGTTTATAATAACGATCTGAATGGGTAAAAAGTGCTATCCTATTGTGGTTTTTATTTGCATTTCCCCAATGATGCTGAACACATTTTCCAGTGCTTACTGCCTTATCTTCTTTTTTAAATATTTATTTGGCTGCACTGGGTCTTCGTTGAGGGACGCAGAATCTTCAATCTTCATTGTGACATGCCACCTCTTAGTTCTGGCATGAGAGCTTTAGTTCTCCAACTAGGGATCAAACTCGGGCCACCTGCAATAGAAAGCCAGAATCTTAGCAACTAGACTAGCTGGGAAACCCCATTGGCTTACTTTCCTTGGAGAAATGTCTATTCAAGTCATTTGTGAGGTTTTTTTTGACCACTCTGCACAGCTTGCATAATCTTAGTTCCCCAAACAGGGATCGAACTGTGCCCCCTGCAGTGGAAGCATGGAGTCTTAAACCACTGGACCCCCAGGGAAGTCCTTTGTATTTGGTTGTCGGAAACCTTTACATAGCCTAGATATCAGTTCCTTACCAGATGTGTGATTTGCCAGTATTGCCTTCCATTCATGGGTTGTCTTTGCTCTCTTGATAGTGGCTTTTGATGCATTAGTTTTTAATTGTGATGAAATCCAATTTATCTTTTTGGTTTTGCATCTATTCTTTCTTGAACTCCTCCTCCCTCCCTGGCTTCCCTGACCGAGTTTTCCTGGTGTTTCTCTTTGCTCTCTGGCTGCTTCTCTTCAGGTTTCCATTGCTGGATCCTTTGACAGCCTGGGATTCAGTGCCAGGTCATTTCCCAAGGGCTGTCACCCTTGCATCTGCAGGTGCAGACCTGAAGGAGCGGGAGCAGATGAGTGAGGCAGAAGGGGGGCTCTTTGTCCAGCGGCTCCGAGGCCTGATGACTGAGATTGGTGAGGGTTCAGGAGTGGGGAGGAGGAGGGCATTCAAGGTCCTGCTGATCCTAGCCTCACCCAATCTACCATACTCTAAAGACAGAATGGTTTCTGTTGTGAGGTGGGGCTCTTTGTCCAGCGGCTCTGAGGCCTGATGACTGAGATTGGTGAGGGTTCTGGAGTGGGGAGAAGAGGGTTATCAGGGGTCCTGCTGATCCCAGCCTCACCCAATCTACCATACTCTAAAGACAGAATGGTTTCTGTTGTGAGCTCTGTGGAGAGATGATTCTCCCAGGGAGAGGGGGCAGGGACAAGGAATTCTACAAGGAGGAGGGTGTCACGAGGATCCAAAGGGCACTGGCTCCCCAGCATTAGTGCCCTGCTAGTTCTGACCCCCAGCCCCTGTGCCCTCAGGGTACAAGCCTGGCCATTCCAGAGTCAACTTTCAGCAAGCATACTTGCAGGCTTTGACAAATGCTTGTTCCTTTTTCTGGAATATCCCTCCTAGGCCATCTGAACTGTTTATGCATTCTTTAAGACCACCAGTGCCTCCTCCTCAAGGAAGCCATCCCTGGCCCATCATCCAAGCTTCCTTTCTCAGTTCACTGATCACCCTGGGTCGTCATCACCTGTTTGCCCGTCTCCCTTCCCCATGTTAGATTCAATTCTAACACACATCCCAACACACAGAATGAGAAGGGAGAGCAAAAAGGTGGGTCCCAGGGAAGCCCACAGGAGGGTGGGCCTGACCAGGCATCACCCTGCCCATCCATCTCCCCATTCCCATTCCCCAGCTGATCCCACAACTTTCCCCAGTGGGAAAACTAACTGCTAAGATAACCTGGATGAGGTACCAGGTAAGCTCCCCAAGCTTGGGACCAATGACACCGTCTATCACAACCAGCTAGACCGTCTCCTACCCTGAGACACTGTCCTGGTCCTACCAGGGCCTCGCAGGCTGAGCCCTCCTTTGTCTCCACAGCAGCGTTCCCTGCACCCACCATTGCAGCTATGGATGGGTTTGCCTTGGGTGGAGGCCTGGAACTTGCCCTGGCCTGTGACCTCCGAGTGGCAGGTACTGGGTACGGGGAGAGGTGTGGAAGGGTGGGAGGGAAGAGTGAATGAAACCAGCTAATTCTGGGGGTTCTGCAGTCAGCCACTGCTCTCAGCTTTCCAACAAACCCCACAACTAAAGGCAAAGTGGGAGCTAAGGAATTCAGGCAGTAGTGGCTCCCCACCCACCGCCCAGCCCCTGACTGCTACAGGACTCGTCCCTTCTCAGAGTCGGCTGGCCTCAGCTCAGGACTGTTTGTACCAACCCCGGGCCAACTGCTGACACAACTAGAAAGAACATAGAGAGCGAAGGTTGGGGACAAAGGTATCTATTCAGTCTTCCAGTTCTGTCCAAGACGGCTGTATCGATCATGCTGTGAACAAAGGTGAGCCATGAGGGCAGCCTGTTACATGCCCAGTTAATCACAGCATGACTGGGCAGGAGCAGTGCCCTACAGTAGCTCTATCAGAATCCACAGAGGTTTGCATCAGCAGCTCAGAGAAATTGAACTTTGAAATGTGGAGGGCAGGGAGGATGAAGATAATTGATTGCTTTTAACCTTGCTTACTTGGTGGTTAGGTGTGCCCTCTTTAGAGCCAATCAGAGAAGATATGAGTGCCATAATGGTGCCACACTCTCTCCTGCCAAAGCAAGAACGTTCATCTTTTTTTTAACATGTAGCCCCAGGCATAGAGGGACTTTATATCCATATGAAGCATAACAAAGAGAAGCCATCAAATACCAGGTCAGGTCATAGCACCAACTCTGGTCCTCACCTGCCTATGTTTAGGAAAGCTAACTTGAAGGGGTTAGTGGGTAGGAGGTGAATGTAAACCCTTCCCTCCCGTACTGCATGGTTCACAGGGCGGGTGTTGAGGGAATTCAGAGGAAGCCTATGGGGTGGGACACTCAAGGAGGGCCTCTCTTAAGAAGTACAACTGCAAAAGGAGGATGTGAATCAGAATACAGGAAAATTTCAGGCTGACAAAAAGCTAGGAGGAAAACTGGTGGAAGCAGGAGTCACTGACACTCTAGGCTACACTTGAGCTAAGGATGCATGAGACAGATAATCCATTAACTTACAAATAGGTACCAGGCACCATCCAGGAACCCTTCCTTGTTCCAAGCACCATGACCTCACTTGATCCTAAACAGCTCTATACAGCAGGTAAAAGAGAGGTTATCAATATTTTTTCCCTGTCCATGAGGCTCAGAAAGGCTAACAGAGTTGCTCAGTGAGTTGTGGAGGTAGGGTGAGTATTGGGACTTCCAGGCTAGGGCTCTTCCAAAGGCAGCTACTGGAGGAGTCTGGCTGTGGCCACACCATGAGGGAAGTGATCTGCTGGAGGGGTAAGCAGAGCCGGCAGACAGCGTCTCCTCTCCTCTGGGGTTGGAGCTGGAAGACAGGGTGGGGGCTTCACTTTGTTTTGTCTAAGCAGCTTCTTCGGCTGTCATGGGACTGATCGAGACCACCCGAGGGCTCCTCCCAGGAGCAGGTAATCTCAACACACACCATCCATCCTCTACCTGGTCACTCTATCCAGCACAATTCCCTACTTCCCTCTTTTGCCCTACATCCTGGGCTCTCCCCCGCCAGCCTAACCCACTCTTGTCCTCTGAGAGGTCTTGGCTGACTCCCAGCCAGGGCCTCCCCTGGGCCCCCACATTCCATGAGGATTCACCATCCCTACTCCATCCTGGCAGGAGGGACTCAGAGGCTGCCTCGATGCCTGGGAGTGGCCCTGGCGAAGGAGCTCATCTTCACAGGCCGACGACTGAGTGGGACGCAGGCCCAGGCTCTGGGGCTGGTGAACCACGCTGTGGCCCAGAACGAGGAGGGCAATGCTGCCTACCACCGGGCACGAGCACTGGCCCAGGAGATCCTGCCCCAGGTACGACTGCCACTCAGCACGGGCGGGCCTGCCACTGGGGATCACAGGTGGGGAAGCCAGGGGGCAAGGGTGTCTCATGCAATCACACAAGGTCCATTTTCCCAGATTTATAAAATTAACCGTCTTTGGCAGTTTTGCTTCCATTCAGCCATCTAGTAAATAATACTAAATCAGATTTTAACTTAAGATCAAAATTGAGTTCTGAGGAGCTGGGATCAATTAAGCTTGAAAATTCTCAGAACAACCTGTAAAACTGAATTTCCTGAGATGATGCAAATGATCTCTGTCTGTGCCATCCACTAAGGCAGTCACTAGCCACGTGTTTTGTCTCTATGTCCGACTGTGCGACCCCACAGACTGTAGCCCACCAGACTCTTCTGTCCATGGTATTTTACAGGCAAGAATACCATTTCCTTCTTCAGGGGATCTTCCCAACCCAGGGACTGAACCCGAGGCTCCTGCTTGCCAAGCAGTTTTTTACCCTTGAGCTACCTGGGAAGCCCCACTAGCCACATTACTTAAATTAAAATTTGAATTTCTCAACTACACTTCCCATATTTTAATGCTAATAGACACATTTGGCTGTTGGCTATTGTACTGGACAGTAAAGCATGACAAAATTGAAAATGCAAGATTCTTTAAAGCAGGTAAAGAACTACCAGCCCATCTTTCGACCACACACGTGGTGGAAAAGCACCTGAAATGCATGACGTAGGACATGTGTTAAGGCCCGTACTCTTTTTTAATCCTCAAATAGCCTATTAGCATATCTCCCCAGAAGTATAGAGGCCAGGGAGTGGGTTAGGCCCTGCCTACATGTAATCTCCAAGTACCCGAGAGGCTCCACTGGCTTCTCATTTCTCTAAGAGAGCCAGAGGGAGGTCCCAAGTTTCCACAAGATAGGCAAGCAGCTGAAATGCAGCCAGGTTCTGTTAAGCTGTAATACTCACTGAGCCCATATGGTGCACCCTCATCCTTCAGACACAATCAGACACAAACAATCCTGGGTACTATAATAGTACCCAATTGTAGAACAGTCCAGTTGAGATGATTATCCCTGTCGCGTCTGTGTTATAACAGACCCAACAAGGTTAAGTGACTGCTCATCAAAGTTAAAGAAAGTGACTGCAATAATACCACAAAGACAACACTATTTTGGCATCCATTCTGCATAATAAAGAAATACATATAATAACTAGTATTTTAAGGAATGCAGACCATGTACAAAACTTCTAAAGAACAAACTAAATCTTTAATGGATTTCAAATACAAAAAATTTTAAAGACATATTACAAAGGTCAAATATAAAAATGTTAAACATATTCTATCATTTTAACATTATTAACACAGAAAAGTATTTGAATTGATCATGAAAAGTAAAAAAAGAGTTATCTTATTTTGGGGGAAAAAAAAGTCTCCCTTAAATAATCCTGCCTCTTTTTACAATTTTGAGATCTTTACTTACTTGCTTGCTTAGTTACTTGAGGGTTCAGTTCAGTTCAGTCACTCAGTCGTGTCCGACTCTTTGCGACCCCATGAATCGCAGCACGCCAGGCCTCCCTGTCCATCACCAACTCCCGGAGTCCACTTAGACTCACGTCCATCGAGTCACTGATGCCATCCAGCCATCTCATCCTCTGTCGTCCCCTTCTCCTCCTGCCCCCAAGCCCTCCCAGCATCAGAGTCTTTTCCAGTGAGTCAACTCTTCGCATGAGGTGGCCAAAGTACTGGAGTTTCAGCTTTAGCATCATTCCTTCCAAAGAAATCCCAGGGCTGATCTCCTTCAGAATGGATTGGTTGGATCTCCTTGCAATCCAAGGGACTCACAAGAGTCTTCTCCAACACCACAGTTCAAAAGCATCAATTCTTCGGCGCTCAGCCTTCTTCACAGTCCAACTCTCACATCCATACATGACCACAGGAAAAACCATAGCCTTGACTAGATGGACCTTAGTCGGCAAAGTAATGTCTCTGCCTTTGAATATGTATCTAGGTTGGTCATAACTTTTCTTCCAAGGAGTAAGCATCTTTTAATTTCGTGGCTGCAGTCACCATCTGCAGTGATTTTGGAGCCCAATACAATAAAGTCTGACACTGTTTCCCCATCTATTTCCCATGAAGTGATGGGACTGGATGCCATGATCTTCATTTTCTGAATGTTGAGCTTTAAGCCAACTTTTTCACTCACCTCTTTCACTTCATCAAGAGGCTTTTTAGTTCCTCTTCACTTTCTGCCATAAGGGTGGTGTCATCTTCATATCTGAGGTTATTGATATTTCTCCCGGCAATCTTGATTGCAGGTTGTGCTTCTTCCAGCCCAGCGTTTCTCATGATGTACTCTGCATAGAAGTAAAATAAGCAGGGTAACAATATACAGCCTTGATGTATTCCTTTTCCTATTTGAAACCAGTCTGTTGTTCCACGTCCAGTTCTAACTGTTGCTTCCTGACCTGTAAGGACTATAAAAAACTGATGGTAAGTTTGGTTTAAAAGCATTTGTTTTGTCTTCATTTCTTGTTTATAGTTTCATCACACATAAATGGAGAGTCTGAAGCTGTTCATTTTAATGCTATCGTGTTTCTCTTATACTTGGTCAGAAAGTCTCTCAACTGATACAAAACTCTGAGTAACTCAGGGTAGTAGCTGATTACACTTCCATGGAGTAGGGGGCCTATTTGTATAGGGCTTATCTTTTTGCATAAAATAACTGGGTCTTTGAGCTTGATCTCAAGATGATTCAGGCATCAGATTTTTCAATATATTCAAATAATGGTATTTTATTCATTACTACTATTTCAGTGTTTAAAAGTAGCTTTCTATACCAAGGGACTTCCCTGATAGCTAATGCAGGAGCCCCCTGTGCGATTTCTCAGTCGGTAAGATCCGCTAGCGAAGGGATAGGCTACCCACCCCAGTAGTCTCCAGTAGTCTCAACATCATATCGAAAACTAGTGACAGAATCACTACTGCAAATGCTGGGACATCCTGATGCAACCTGTTTAACTTCCAGGTGAGTTACTGAGTGCCATTGAGTGTCAAGTATGTAGAGTCCCTACGAGTGCAAGAGGTACTGTGGTAAACGGCTGCCCTCTAGTGGAGAAGCTACCAAGACCAGGGAGTCAAAATGCTCCAGAAATTACATCCACCCCAAAAAGAAAGTGAAGTCGCTCAGTCCGGTCCGATCCTCTGCAACCCCATGGACTGTAGCCTACCAGGCTCCCCCATCCATGGAATTTTCCAGACAAGAGCACTGTTGTGGGCTGCCATTTCCTTCTCCAGGGTATCTTCCCAACTCAGGGATCAAACCCAGGTTTCCCGCATTGCAGGCCGACTCTTTACTCTCTGAGCCACCAGGGAAGCCCTGCAGCCCAAAAGAGCCTGTCAGTAAACACAAGGTCCACAAATTAGCACTCAGATTTTCCCTTTAAGTGGTAAATATACTTTCCCATAGGAATATGGATTTGGCTACATTTTCCATGGAACATCAAAGGAATGGAACATCCTGTGGCAACTGTGACTCACTGTTCTCATTTCCAAGTAACATAAAATGATCCATCATATTTCTAATTGACCTACTTCACACAGTGTTACTTCGAACACCACAGGTTGGAACTGTGCAGGTTCACTTATACATGGATTTTTTTTTGTTCACTAAATACATACTCCAGTACTACATGATCCGAGGTTGGTTGAATTTGTGGATGCAGAACTCTTTACAGGTGGGTTGGCTGTAAAATTATGTACAGATTTTCTACGGCATGAATGATCAGTTCCCCTAAGCTCCAGACTGTTCAAGGCTCAACTACAATTATGCATACACGCACAGACAGACTCAGAAACATAAATATGTGTGTTTTCAACACAGAAATAACATGGCTATATAGTTTTTAACTTTCTCTGATGAGAAATCAGTAGTTAAATAATATATATTCATAACAAGCAAATCAAAGGACATAGAATAAAAATCAAAAGTAGGGTGATCCTGTTATCCTGGAGCTGTCCAGGTTCAAAGTGAAAAGTTCCACATCGTAAAACAACACGTCAGTTACTGGCAAACCAGGACAGTTGGTCACCAAAACATTCCTCAATTCCCCAGTCACACTCCCCAGAGATGACCACTGTTAACAGTTTGCATACTCTTCCAGAAATTTTCATTGTACATGTAAAATGTGCCCATGTACTCACATATCTAAATAATTCTAAATTCCTTTAGGACAACTTAGGGGAGAAGGAGCACACCTTTAAAGGCTAGTCAAGTTCTAACTGATATTTAAAAACAAACTATGCTCACAAAAGAATTCACACAGTATAGAAAAGTATAAAACAAAAGTGAAGTTCTCCATTCTCTCCACCCTTCTCCCCAAAGACACATCACACCAACACCTTCTACACAAATGGAGTAATATACACAGCACTATGCAGCTTCCTTTTTTCACCTAATATCTGGAGAGTTACCCATTTCAGCACGTACTTACTAACCTCATTCATTTAAACGGCACACTTTCTCATTAATGGTATGGATGTGCCATCATTTAACCAGTACTCTAATGAGGAACATCACATTACTGACATCTTTAAGCTCCTGAAAAATAGCTGGAATGAATAACTTTGGACATCTTAGTGTATACTCCTGAAAGTGCATCTGTAGGGCAGATGCCTACATGGAGTTACAACATGAAAGAGCATGGGCATCTATCTAATTTGCCAGCTCTTGTCAAATTGTCCTCCTGAAGCATTGTTCCAGTTTACTCTCCATTCAATTATGTGTGCAAATACTTGTTTCCTAAATCTCAACAATAATGGGCATTACCAACCTTTTATAGTTTCCAAGTGTGACGTGAAAAGGAGCACCTAACTGTTCTGATTTATTTTTCTTTAAAAGTAAAGCTGAGAATATCTCATGTCTTTTTTTCAACTACCTTTCTATACCGTGTGAATGCTAAAAAAAAAAAAAAAAATTATACCAGCTTTTTGTAAAGGAAAAGCTCTGTCACAATATCACAAATATATTTTCCCATTTCTTGATTTTTGCTTGAATCTGTGGTATTTTTCCAAGTCTGAAGTTCTTTTATCTTTATGACGCTAGTTTTTCATTTATGCCTTCAACGCTAACAGACTTTTTAAATTCTTTTCCTGATAAAGTCTTACAAAACCTTCAAACAATACAATATGAACAAAATAGGAGGCAAATGCACTCCTTGCCTGGAAGCAGGGCTCAGGCTGGAGAGCCAGACCTTCAGTAGCACAAGATAACTAGAAGCAAGATCAGTGAGGCAAAGATGGTCACTTTGGTGCTCTTGCTTCCAAGTGGCCCTACAAAATGCCCCTCAGGATTTCAATCCAGGCCTGTCAGATTCCAAAGTCCAAGTTCCTACTACTCTCCTGGGGAAAACGTGCTTGCGGTGGAGGCTTGCGTTTGTTGAGATGAGAGGGGTGGAGGAAGGGAGCAGCAGTGGGAAAGCTGACTGGGAATCAGATCCAAGCTTCGCCACTGACTGGGCGAGCGTGGCCAACTGCTTCAGCACCTGAGCCTCGATTGAACCCACCCTGAAGGGATGGGGAGCAGCCTGTGACCATCAGACAAGTCTGTGGGTGGGAAAGCATGTGTACGATGGAGTACGTTGTACACGCTGGAGGGATGCATTAAATCACAAGAATTCCAGATGGTCAGGACTAGGAGGGTTAGGGATCAGTTAGGCTTCCTTCGTTATTGAAAAGGAAAACACCTAAGAAGTAGTAGGTATAACACTAACAAAAGTAAACACTGTCACTAGAATAGCTGGATTTCTACCCAGACCTCTTCCTCATCAGGGAGCTTGTGTGCCTAACTGTGAGCACTGACTGATCGTCTTCTCAACAAAGCGCTTGCTTTTCCCTAGGCCCCCACTGTTGTGCAGCTGAGAAATGTAGCCATTGGCCGAGGAATAGAGGTGAGAAGGTTCTGGGTCAGTACTTGCGTCTGCTAAAGTCAGTGGGGTGGCTGGGAAGCATGGCTTTCAGGGCACACAGATGGACAGAACAGCTGGAAAGAACTCAGGAACTGGACTCTTCCTACAGACTTTGAGCCTGACCTCTCTCTTTGTGCCTTAGCTTTACCCATCTAACAAAGCATTTGCCATCTGTCTCTGTGGAGATTGAACCCTGTGCTGCTGCAGCTGTTGCCTTTTAACACTTCCCCTAGAGGGAGTTCAGGGTGGAGTGAGGCACTCTGTGCTCCAGGGAATCTGGTGGAACAGGTGTTTCAGTTCAGTTCAGTTCAGTCGCTCAGTCGTGTCAGATTCTCTGCGACCCCATGAATCGCAGCATGCCAGGCCTCCTTATCCATCACCAACTCCCGGAGTTCACTCAGACTCATGTCCATCGAGTCAGTCCTTGCAGTCCAAGGGACTCTCAAGAGTCTTCTCCAATACCGCAGTTCAAAAGCATCAACTCTTCGGCGCTCAGCATTCTTTACAGTCCAACTCTCACATCCATACATGACCACAGGAAAAACCATAGCCTTGACTAGACGGACCTTTGTTGGCAAAGTAATATCACTGCTTTTCAACATGCTATCTAGGTTGGTCATAACTTTCCTTCCAAGGAGTAAGTGTCTTAATTTCATGGCTGCAGTCACCATCTGCAGTGATTTTGGAGCCCAAAAAAATAGTCTGACACTGTTTCCACTGTTTCCCATCTATTTCCCATGAAGTGATGGGACCAGATGCCATGATCTTCATTTTCTGAATGTTGAGCTTTAAGCCAACTTTTTCACTCTCCTCTTTCACTTTCATCAAGAGGCTTTTTAGTTCCTCTTCACTTTCTGCCATAAGAGTTATGTCCTCTGCATATCTGAGGTTATTGATATTTCTCCTGGCAATCTTGATTCCAGCTTGTGCTTCTTCCAGCCCAGCGTTTCTCATGATGTACTCTGCATAGAAGTTAAATAAGCAGGGTGACAATATACAGCCTTGATGTACTCCTTTTCCTCTTTGGAACCAGTCTGTTGTTCCCTGTCCAGTTCTAACTGTTGCTTCCTGGCCTGCATATAGGTTTCTCAAGAGGCAAGTCAGGTGATCTGGTATTTCCATCTCTTTAAGAATTTTCCACAGTTTATTGTGATCCACACAGTCAAAGGCTTTGGCATAGTCAATAAAGCAGAAATAGATAAGTAAGTAAGCTTGACTGTACTGAACTCCCACTTCACTGAACTCATATATTGACCTTCCCTGACTGCCTCTTTGGAGGAGTCTCTCAGAGTTATCTGAGGTGCTCCCTCCTGGGCTGCAGTCCTGATTTTGCCCCAAATAAAACTTAACTCACAACTCTCAAATTGTGCATCTTTTTAGTCAGTATAGTCAGGGAAGGCAATGGCACCCCACTCCAGTACTCTTGCCTGAAAAATCCCATGGATGGAGGAGCCTGGTAGGCTGCAGTCCATGGGATCGCAAAGAGTCGGACACGACTAAGTGACTTCACTTTCACTTTTCACTTTCCTGCATTGGAGAAGGAAATGGAAACCCACTCCAGTGTTCTTACCTGGAGAATCCCAGGGACGGGGGAGCCTGGTGGGCTGCCATCTATGGGGTCACACAGAGTCGGACACAACTGAAGCGACTTAGCAATAGCAGCAGTCAGGGAACTAGAATGCACACACTGTAATTAAAAGAGCCCACACACCATAATGAAGATCAAAGATCCTGTGTGCAGGATCTAAGACCCGGCACAGCCAAACAAATGAATAAATATCAAAAATAAGATTAAGAAAGAATAGGCTTACACAAGGAAAATTATTTACTTAGATATGATATCAACTTGCCAATCCAAAGGATAAAGATAAAGTGAGTTGACAAATGTTTTCTGGGAATCTGTGAACACAGAAATCTTTGAAATAAGTAAATAAAATTATGTTTGGATTTTCATCAGTGGAATTTTTTCTATTATAGGAATTAAAAAAAATTTTTTTAATACAGAAAATTTTCTTACCTAAGTTGAAAAGGAATGTTAATGAAAACAATTATATATACTTCTGTTTGTAGTCATGATGGACTACAGATTTACTCTTCTGTCTTAAACGTTTAAAAACCTGAGCAAAATATACAAAGTGACTGTTTTCAAACAACAGACAACATAAAGCTTAGTACAGGGATCTCTGAAAGAACTCACTCACAGAGAAGAGCAATGGAGAGAAGAGAGGGAGAGCTCTCTGAAAACAGTTCCCATAGGGCCAGGAATAGTTTTAGTCTCAAAACCACAATGGAAAGATCTCCTAACACAAAGAGCATCAGTGGAATCCTGAGGTTACTGCTTGAATAGCAGCATCAGTTCAGCCTTGGAATAATAAGGACTGTTCTGGATTCTGCCTAACAAAACATAAAAGCAAACCTCAAAGGGATCAAACCACTTCTGAAAAACAACTATCCCAGAACAAACTCCTAAATAGTTAATGGAATATAAAAATTCCATTAACACCCAACAAAGCAAAATTCATAATGTTTAACATTCAATCACAAGTTATGACGCATGCAGTGAAATGAAGAGTACAACGTGTAAAGGGTGGGTTAATCAATTGATAGAAATGATATAGATGATAGAATTGTTTTAATGTTAAAACAATTACTATAAATATACTCCATTGAAACAATTACTGTTAGGGGAAGCACACTGACTGAAACCGCCCACTCTGGCCAGGCACCACAGTAACCATTTTATTTTACAACAGGAGGTCCTGGTAAGGAACACAGAACTAATAAGCCACCACTAATCAGAAGAGTTTGGGAAAAGTCAAAAGGAGATACCACATGTCTGACCACCTCCCAGAATCCTTTTCACTGGCATCCATCTTGGCTGACCAATGCGTGCACCACCAGGAAAGACTCTGAGTCAGAAGGATAGGCCAGAGACAACCCAGAAACTAATCCCATCACCATAAAACTCGAGACTGCGAACCACATGGCAGAGCAGTTCTCCTGGGTTCCTTTACCCTACTGCTCTCTACCTGAGTGCCCCTTCCCAATAAAGTCTTGGACTGCAAGGAGGTCCAACCAGTCCATCTGAAAGGAGATCAGTCCTGAGTGTTCACTGGAAGGGCTGATGTTGAAGCTGAAACTCCAATATGGCCACCTGATGTGAAGAGCTGACTCATTGGAAAAGACCCTGATCCTGGGAAAGATAAAGGGCAGGAGCAGAAGGGGACGACAGAGGATGAGATGGTTGGACGGCATCATTGACTCAATGGACATGAGTTTGGGTAGACTCTGGGAGTTGGTGATGGACAGGGAGGCCTGGCGTGCTGCAGTTCAAGGGGTCGCAAAGAGTCGGACATGACTGAGCAACTGAACTGAACTGAAGATATTCACTATAATTCTTCTAAAATATCAAAAAGTTGTAAAGCGAACATACAACAAAAATGATAGCATACTGTTATACAGAATGAAGTAAGTCAAAAAGCGAAAAACAAATATCATACATCAATGTGATGTATATATGGAAACTAGAAAAATAATGAACCTATTTGCAGAACAGGATAGAGACTCAAACATAGAGAGCAGACTTATGGACACAGCAGGGGAAGGAGAGGGTCAGACAAATTGAGAGAGTAGCACTGAAATATGTATGTAACTGTGTATAAAACAGATAGCTAACTGGAAGCTGCTATACAGCGCAGGCAGTTCAGCCTGTTCTTCTGTGACAACCTAGCCAGGTGAGATGGGGTGGAAGGCAGGAGGGAGGTTCAAGAGGGAGGGGACATGTGTATACCTATGGCTGATGCAGGCTGATTTATGACAGAAACCAACAGAACATCGTAAAGCAATTATCCTTCAATTAAAAATAAATAGGTATCTTTAAACAAATTTAATTATGGCATAAATATACAAAGTAACATGCAAATTTAATTTTTTCCAGTTTTAAGTGACAGGAGAAATGCTCATAATAACGCATTAGAAATCATGATACAAGCTACATTTTGAATATGATCCCAGATAGCCATAGGAAAAAAAAAAAGTAAAATAGAACACACCAAGATGTTAACAGTAGCTAGGCTTGGGTCACAAATTTTCCTTTCATTATTATATACTTCTGTGTTCAGTGGCTAGGTGGTAAAGAATCTGCCTGCAGTGCAGGAGCTACAGGAGACACAGGTTCGATCCCTGGGTCAGGAAGATCCCCTGGAGAAGGGCATGGCACCCCACTCTAGTATTTTTGCCTGGAGAATCCCATGGACAGAGGAGCCTTGTGGGTTACAGGTCATGGGGTCGCAAAGAGTCAGACATGACTGAAGTGACTTAGCATGCTCACACGTGTTCCAATAAAACAAACATTGCTCTTATAGCCAGTAGGAGAGAATGAGTTAAGTGAAAAGGTATAAAGTTTAGCCTGTGCTCTGATACTCCTCCAAGTGGCCAAAGCATCTTGCACCTCCCATGGTCTATTCACCATGTATGTGAACTTGCCTTATTTTCCGTACTAGAGGGCAAAGGCTCTGAGATCTGTACACCAGACTTTGACTGAATCTTCCCAACTGACCGGGATGCACTCCTTAATCTTTGTTGAACATTTTCTCCTAACACCAGGTTGTCTTCATATATTTTCAGATTTAAATCATTATTAAGTAAAAATGTTAAAGGGATTAGAAAACAAAGGAAGCACAGAAGTAACTATTAATATCGGAAACAGTTTCAAAGAGTTACATGCTGTTGCTTTACCACTTTGCATTTAGCTGCAGAGGAATTCCTAACCTTTCTCTGAGGGAAAGAAGATGGGCAGGACTGTGTAACGAGTAAAAAGTCTCCAAATAATGTGACAGGACACAATTCTGCTGGTTGCGCTTCCCTCCAAACTATGCATTTAGGAAATAATGAGGGTGGAGAAGGTAGCAGAACCTCCTCCTAAACCAGTTTGGAGAATTAGAGGGTAAGACTTCCGGTAAACCAATTCTCTTGCCTCAGCACCACAGCTGACAAGTAGGTCCAGAGGGCTGAGTACAAAATCATTTATAGTATCTCAGGGACTTCCCTGCCAGGTTATGCTCAGATACACATTCAACTTAACATGACATACTCACCTAGAACTACATCAGATATGTGAACAGTCACCCTTTTGCACTTCTCACCTCCCTCTCACTTCTCACAATTGGAACCAAGGGGTTTTATAAAAACAAAGCTAAGTCCTTTTTTAAATTGAGTTTATTTTCCTAATAATGTCTGCAAAACAAGAAAATTGTAATCAGTAAACAGAGGCAATCAAGCTGAATTTCTTGTTATTAGACAACTCCAGTGGTAAATTCAAACTTAATAACTTCATCTCAACATTATCATCTTATAATCAAAATATTCTATCCATATATTTTTATAGTAGCCATTTTTAACTAACTAAAAGAAATAGAACAAAAAATACATAGAAAAACTGATTAAAGCATTTCCCATTTCAAAGAAAAGTAGAAGCTGTTTGGAGACAACAGTCAAGAGGAGATTCAACAACCAAACAATAAACACTGAATGAATACTGTCCACCCAGAGAATCAACATCAGCGAATCAAATCTCACAAACCTTTCTTTCAGAGGACAGAGATGCTCTGATTCCCTGTATAGTAATATCTAACCACAGACCTGTATAATAGAGCTGAAATGAAATCAAATTTATGAACACTGAGTGCATGAGGTACTTGGAGTGACAAGGAGTGTCTAATGAAAAATGAGAATAATCTTTTCTGGGTTGCCTGGCAACAATCTGACAGGGAAAGAAGGAAGGAGAAGGCTTCACAGGAAAAAGAAAGTGAAAAGTGAAAGTGAAGATGCTCAGTCATGTCCGACTCTTTGCGACCCCATGACTGTAGACTACCAGGCTCCTCAGTCCATGGGATTTCCCAGGCAAGAATACTGGAGTGGGTTGCCATCACAGGAGAAGGACTGTACCTAAACAAACTTTGTGGGACCACGAATTTTCCAAGGTCTCCATGTGTGGGAAGCCTTTGTTGTTCAGTCATTAAGTCATGTCCTGCTCTTTGCGACTACACTACACCAGGCTTCCCTGTCCCTCACTATCTCCCAGTTTGCTCAAATTCATGTCCACTGAGACAGTGATGCTATCTAACCATCTTATCCTCTGCCACCCTCTTCTCCATTTGCCTTCAATCTTTCCCAACATCAGGGTCTTTTCCAATGAGTCAGCCCTTCACATAAGGTGGCCAAAGTTTTGGAGCTTCAACTTCAGCTTCAGTCCTTCCAATGAATATTCAGGACTGATTTCCTTTAGGATTGACTGGTTTGATCTCCTTGCTGTCCAAGGGACTCTCAAGAGTCTTCTCCAACACCACAATTTGAAAACAACAATTCATTGCTGAGCCTTCTTTATGGTTCCACTCTCACATCCACACATGATTACTGGAAAAACCACAGCTTTGTCTGTTCAGACCTTTGTCGGCAAAGCAATGTCTCTGCTTTTTAATATGCTGTCTACGTTTGTCATAGCTTTCCTTCCAAGGAGCAAGCGTCTTTTAATTTCATGGCTGTAGTCACCATCTGCAGTGATTCTGGAGCCCAAAAAAATAAAGTCTGTCACTGCTTCTATCTTTTCCCCTTCTATTTACCATGAAGTGATGGGACCAGACTCCATGATTGTTGTTTTTTGAATGTTGACTTTTAAGCCAGTTTTTTCATTCTCCTCTTTCACCCTCATCAAGAAGCTCTTTAGTTCCTCATTTTCTGCAATTAGAGTGGTATCATCTGCATATCTGAGGTTGTTGGTGTTTCTCCTGGCAATGTTGATTTCATCCAGTCCAGCATTTCGAGTTATGTACTCTGTATATAGGTTTAACAAACAGGATGACAATAAATAGCCTTGTCATGCTCCTTTCCCAATTTTGAACCAGTCTATTGTTCCATGTAAGATGGTAACTGTTGCTTCTTGACCCGCATACAGGTTTCTGAGGAGACAGGTAAAGTGGTGTGGTATTCCCATCTCTTGAAGAATTTTCCACAGTCTGTTGTGATTCACACAGTCAAAGGCTTTCACGTAGTCAATAATGCAGAAGGAGATGTTTTTCTGGAATTCCCTTTCTTTCTCTGTGATCCATTGAATGTTGGCAATTTGATTTCTCGAAACCAAAATTTCCCTTAAACAACTGATACTTAAGCTTAGACTCCTTGGCCCTAAAAATAAAACATCTCCTTAGTTCAAGCTTCCTGTGAAGGTTGCAAGGCTGCTCCACAATCAAGACAGACCACACAATAAACTACAATGTTCAAAGATCTAAATGTTCTGTTTTACCTGCTTCCTTTGCCAAGTCAGGGTAGTCTCTCGTCTCGACGCCAGGCTTTGTGAACTAGAAATATAGAAGATAACAAAAGGAAACACTATGGTGATGGTCTCTCACAAGAGAGAACCACAGAAATACATTCCTCTAGTCATCTAAACAAAATGAGTATCTATCAGTGTTGCTGGACTCTGATAATAAATAATATACAGCTTGTACCCGCAGGGAACTTATGTAATGGAAGGCAGGCAATTACACAACAGTGTACTAAGTACAGAACGATCTGGGAGAGACAACTAACTACCCAGCCTCAGGGGACTAGAATGGCTTCCCAGGGGAACTGATGTTTAACTAGGGTATTTAAGGACGAGTAGGAGCTACGTTGGGCTTCCCTGGTGGCTCAGAGGTTAAAGCATCTGCCTGCAATGCGGGAGATGTGGGTTCGATTCCTGGGTCGGGAAGATCCCCTGGAGAAGGAAATGGCAACCCACTTCAGTATTCTTGCCTGGAGAACCCCATGGACGCAGGAGCCTGGTGGGCTACAGTCCACAGGGTCGCAAAGAGTCGGACACGACTGAGCGACTTCACTTTCACTTTTAGGAGCTAGGCTGGCAACCCACTGCAGTACTCTTGCCTGGAAAATCCCATGGACAGAGGAGCCTGGTGGGCTGCAGTCCATGGGGTCGCTAAGAGTCGGACACGACTGAGCGACTTCGCTTTCACTTTTCACTTTCATGCACTGGAGAAGGAAATGGCAACCCACTCCAGTGTTCTTGCCTGGAAAATCCCAGGGACGGGGGAGGCTGGTGGGCTGCTGTCTTTGGGGTCGCACAGAGTTGGACACGACTGAAGCGACTTAGCAGTAGCAGCAGCAGCAGCAGCAGGAGCTAGGGAATTGAAAGAAAAGGAAATTCCAGAGCAAAGAAATGCAAAAAATTAAATAAAAACCTACCTTAAAGCCTATAATAAAAATAGCAACCTGTTACCTTCCACTCACTGGTTGCAAAGAGTCAGAGGTGAGAGCGACTGAACTGAACTGACTGAGCACTAGTCTTACTTGCTCCCAAAATATCCATTTTCAATTCTTATAGATCATTCTTTTAAAATGTCACATTTCTAAATATTCTGATACTATTATTCTTTGACTTATCAATTTAAGAAATTATATCATAGTCTCCAATATGGGACGATGAGAATTAGGTCTCTTAGACCACCTCACTTATATATTTACAGTTCCCATCCTCCTTATACCGGAGAAGGCACTGGCACCCCACTCCAGTACTCTTGCCTGGAAAATCCCATGGATGGAGGAGCCTGGTGGGCTACAGTCCATGGTGTCACGAAGAGTCGGACAAGACTGAGCGACTTCACTTTCACTTTTCACTTTCATGCACTGGAGAAGGAAATGGCAGCCCACTCCAGTGTTCTTGCCTGGAGAATCCCAGGGACGGGGGAGCCTGGTGGGCTGCCGTCTGTGGGGTCGCACAGGGTCGGACATAACTGAAGTGACTTAGCAGCAGCAGCACCATCTTCCTTATACAGTGGAAACACAAGTTTTAAATTAAATCTGTATGTAGTGCTTACCTTATTAAGATAATGTTGCCTATTACAGGGCCAGGTTGTATTTTATGATTACATGTGCTTCATTGAACAATTTTGTTTTGCTTTGTTTTTGCTGGAGTTAACTGCCTCATTTTTGAAAGTTTAAGGCAAACATTCTTGTAACCATTGACAAAGATTCTCTCCTTCACCAAATTCTATTCGAGTTTCTCTGATTCCTCTCCTCTACTAGGTCTAAATCTTGGCCTAAAAGACTGAAACATTAAGATAATTTTTATGAGTTCTAACTTGCTCAAGGCCAGGTCCCTAGGAGGGTGAGGCTCCACTTAAAGTGCCTGAATGAGAAAACTCCAGGCTGTCAAAAGAATTCACTGCTTCCTCCAGCCAACACCTGAATATAAGGCTGGTCTCCTAGTCTCCTAGTCTCCATAAGAGCCGCTGAGCAAATCCAGATGGTTTTCACTAAACTCCTCTTTCCACTTTATATAAATTTTCACTTTCCTGACCCTACGGCTGGTGCTTGGCATCTGTGGGTTCTGCATCCCCAGATACAGTGTGATAACTAAGGGGATTGAGCATCCATGGACTTTGGTATCCAAAAGAAATTCTGGAACCAATACCTCAGGGACACCAAGGGACTACTGTACTGAGTCCCTGCTCACCATCCTCCCTATTCCCTTATAACCCCCTTAATACACCGAGTCACATGTGTACAAAGTTACTTCACACTGGACTTTTGCAACAGCCTACTATTGATTAATAGCCAGCACTGGGAGAAATATCAATAACCTCAGATATGCAGATGACACCACCCTTACGGCAGAAAGCAAAGAAGAACTAAAAAGCCTCTTGATGAAAGTGAAAGAGGAGAGTGAAAAAGCTGGCTTAAAACTCAACATTCAGAAAACTAAGATCATGGCATCCAGCCCCATCACTTCATGGCAAACAGATGGAGAAACAATGGGAACAGTGAGAGACTTTATTTCGGGGGACTCCAAAATCACTGCAGATGATGACCGCAGCCATAAAATTAAAAGATACTTGCTCCTTGGAAGGAAAGCTCTGATCAACCTATACAGCATATTAAAAAGCAGAGACATTACTTTGTCGACAAAGATCCTTATAATCAAAGCTATGGTTGTTCCAGTAGTCATGTATGGATGTGAGAGTTGGACTATAAAAAAAGCTGAGAGCCAAAGAATTGATGTTTTTGAACTGTGGTGTTGGAGAAGACTTTTGAAAGTCCCTTGGACTGCAAGGACATCCATCAGTCAATCCTAAAGGATATCAGTCCTGAATATTCACTGGAAGGACTGATGTTGAAGCTGAAACTCCAATACTTTGGCCACCTGATGCAAAGAACTGACTCACTAGAAAAGACTCTGATGCTGGGAAAGATTGAAAGTGGGAGGAGAAGGGGATGACAGAGAATGAGATAGTTGGATGGCATCACTGACTCAGTGGACATGAGTTTTAGTAAGCTCTGGGAGTGGTAATGGACAGTGAGGCCTGGCGTGCTGCAGTCCATGGGGTTGCAAAGAGTCAAACACGACTGAGCAACTGTACTATTGATTAAATCTGCCCTAACATTTTACCTAGTTTCTACCTTTATTTTTGATAACAATCATGCAAACTAAGAAACTGAACTTTCCCTGCTACTCCACAAACTCCTCTAAACACACTGTCCCTTATCTCAACCCCACCTCAGAGTAAGGGTAATTATTATCCTGATTCTTATAATAATCACTTCCTTGTAGTAGCTCATAGTTTTATCACCAAAGTGTCTATGGACACTATATTTCACCCTTGCCTTTAAAAAAAAATTATGGGCTTTTAAAATTATTTTTTAATTTAAAGTTCCTCTCCACTACATTTTTTTCCTAACACATCTGTTAAAAATCCAGACTGTTGGGACTGTGGTTTCCCACAGTCTGGACTTTGCAGATTGCATATTCATGCAGTTCAAACTGTTCCTCTGTTCTCTGTCCCACAGATTGATAGCTGGATCCAGAATCTTGCAGACTCACCCTATCTCTTTGTCAAAACTATCAGAAGTGGTATATTGTTTCATCAGGAAGGGTATCATTATCTCTCTTTGTGTTGTTAGAAGCTCTTAGTGCTTAATGATTAGAACCAGTAATTCTCAAAACTTTTTAGTCCCAAGACTGCTTTACAGTCCTAAAAATCACTGAAGATACTAGTACTTTTGACTATGAGGGTAATAGTTACAATATTTACCCTATTAACACTTATAATAGGATATTTAAAATAACCTTCAATTCACTAAAAAAAACCCATTACATTCTTAAATAAATAATTTTATGAAAAATGATTATATCTTCCAAGAAAAACTGACCAGGGGCAATCGTTTTACAAATCTGTAATTCTCTTTAATATCTGCTTTCATAAGAGGCAGTTGAATTCTTACATCTGATACAGCTGATTCTTCATTCAACTTTTAGCATTATGCTTTCAGTTGAATTCTACAAAGCAAATCTGAACTCACATAGATTTGCGGTTAGAAAAGGGAGAAACACTTTAATAGCCTCTTAAGATAATTGTGGGTATTCTTTTTTAATAGACTAAAACGTGGAAAGTGGGAGTTTCTGACAAGCTAAAAGCAATGTTGGATTTAAAAGAATATCAATGAACTTGTTATACTCTTGCTATACTCCAGTCCATTAAAATCTTGTCCTTTGAGTAGGGTGTTGTTCTGGCTTTTCTCTGGAGCCATATCACATGATTTTCAAAACCTCTGCCAGAAAGTTGGTATGTATCTGATCACTAGTGCTCTAGGAACAGGGTTGCCAATTATTATCATTAAATAATATAAAATATTCCATTTAACTACCTTTTTTCAACTTGGGCCTCCCTCCTGTCTTCCACTAAAACTAAAGGTCAGATGATTCTAGAGACGCATCAGTTCAGTTTCTCCAGGGAACAAGCCTCCTATACTTTGACAAGGAACTGATAGTGACCTAGTGGTAAAAAGGATCTTGGAATCCAATTATACCACGGAAGTGTTTTTCTTCCCTCCTCTCATCACCACATTACTTGATATCTACTGCATGTAGGTCCTAAGCCTTTTCGAGTTCTGCAGGAAGACTCAGCCAGTATAACCCTTCTTCAGGAACATGGGCTCTGAGTTTCTGTTTTGAGTCAATAACCACACTTCCATCAGCTTTTAATCATCCAGTGTTTTCCTGACATCATTCTGCTGTTTCCTCTCCTAGTCACTTCACCCTGATGGGTTAATGCTTTAATGTCTTTACTGTCATTTTTATGAGATTTGGAAAGCACCAATAGAGATAAATTCATATTTCCAATCTACTACACTTAAGCATTCCAGGATGTCTGGCTCTAGATGAGTGATTACACCATCATGATTATCTGGGTCATGAAGATCCATTTTGTACAGTTCTTCTGTGTATTCTTGTCATCTCTTCTTAATATCTTCTGCTTCTGTTAGGTCCATACCATTTCTGTCCTTTATCGAGCCCATCTTTGCGTGAAATGTTCCCTTGGTATCTCTAATTTTCTTGAAGAGATCTCTAGTCTTTCCCATGCTGTTCTTTTCCTCTATTTCTTTGCACTGATCACTGAAGAAGGGTTTCTTATCTCTTCTTGCTATTCTTTGAAACTCTGCATTCAGATGCTTATATCTTTCCTTTTCTCCTTGGCTTTTTGCCTCTCTTCTTTTCACAGCTATTTGTAAGGCCTCCCCAAACAGCCATTTTGCTTTTTTGCATTTCTTTTCCATGGGGATGGTCTTGATCTCTGTCTCCTGTACAATGTCACGAACCTCATTCCATAGTTCATCAGGCACTCTATCTATCAGATCTAGGCCCTTAAATCTATTTCTCACTTCCACTGTATAATCATAAGGGATTTGATTTAGGTCATACCTGAATGGTCTAGCAGTTTTCCCAACTTTCTTCAATTTAAGTCTGAATTTGGTAATAAGGAGTTCATGATCTGAGCCACAGTCAGCTCCTGGTCTTGTTTTTGTTGACTGTATAGAGCTTCTCCATCTTTTGCTGCAGAGAATATAATCAATCTGATTTCGGTGTTGACCATCTGGTGATGTCCATGTGTAGAGTCTTCTCTTGTGTTGTTGGAAGAGGGTGTTTGCTATGACCAGTGCATTTTCTTGGCAAAACTCTATTAGTCTTTGCCCTGCTTCATTCCGCATTCCAAGGCCAAATTTGCCTGTTAAACCAGGTGTTTCTTGACTTCTACTTTTGCAATACAGTCCCCTATAATGAAAAGGACATCTTTTTTGGGTGTCAGTTCTAAAAGGTCTTGTAGGTCTTCATAGAACCGTTCAACTTCAGCTTCTTCAGCATTACTGGTTGGGGCATAGACTTGGATTACTGTGATACTGAATGGTTCACCTTGGAAACGAACAGAGATCATTCTGTCATTTATGAGATTGCATCCAAGTACTGCATTTTGGACTCTTCTGTTGACCATGATGGCTACTCCATTTCTTCTGAGGGATTCTTGCCCGCAGTAGTAGATATAATGGTCATCTGAGTTAAATTCACCCATTCCAGTTCATTTTAGTTCACTGATTCCTAGAATGTCGACGTTCACTCTTGCCATCTCCTGTTTGACCACTTCCAATTTGCCTTGATTCATGGATATGACATTCCAGGTTCCTATACAATATTGCTCTTTACAGCATTGGACCTGCTTCTATCCCCAATCACATGCACAACTGGTTATTGTTTTTTCTTTGGCTCCAACCTTTCATTCTTTCTGGAATTATTTCTCCAGTGACCTCCAGTAGCATATTGGGCACCTACTGACCTGGGGAGTACCTCTTTCAGTATCCTATCATTTTGCCTTTTCATACTGTTCATGGGCCTTAGAAAGCATCACTACGAACAAAGCTAGCAGAGGTGATGGAATTCCAGTAGAGCTCTTTCAAATCCTGAAAGATGATGCTGTGAAAGTGCTGCACTCAATATGCCAGCAAACGGAAAACTCAGCAGTGGCCACAGGACTGGAAAAGGTCAGTTTTCATTCCAATCCCAAAGAAAGGCAATGCTAAAGAATGCTGAAACTACTGCACAATTGTACTCATCTCACACGCTAGTAAAGTAATGCTCAAAATTCTCCAAGCCAGGCTTCAGCAATACGTGAACCATGAACTTCCTGATATTCAAGCTGGTTTTAGAAAAGGCAGAGGAACCAGAGATCAAATTGCCAACATCTGCTGGATCATGGGAAAAGCTAGAGAGTTCCAGAAAGACATCTATTTCTGCTTTATTGACTATGCCAAAGCCTTTGACTGTGTGGATCACAATAAACTGTGGAAAATCCTGAAAGAGATGGGAATACCAGACCACCTGACCAGCCTCTTGAGAAATCTGTATGCTAACTGTTGCTTCCTGACCTGCATATAGTTTTCTCAACAGGCAGGTCAGGTGGTCTGGTATTCCCATCTCCTTCAGAATTTTCCACAGTTTATTGTGATCCACAGTCAAAGGCTTTGGCATAGTCAACAAAGAAGAAATAGATGTTTTTCTGGAACTTTCTTGCCTTTTTGGTGATCCAATGGATGTTGGCAATTTGATCTCTGGTTCCTCTGTCTTTTCTAAAACAGCTTGAACATCAGGAAGTTCACAGTTCACATATTGCTGAAGTCTGGCTTGGAGAATGTTAAGCATTACTTCACTAGTGTGTGAGATGAGTGTGGTAGTTTGAGCATTCTTTGGCATTGCCTTTCTTTAGGATTGGAATGAAAACTGACCTTTTCCAGTCCTGTGGCCACTGCTGAGTTTTCCAAATGTGCTGGCATAGTGAGTGCAGCACTTTCACAGCATCATCTTTCAGGATTTGAAATAGCTCTACTGGAATTCCATCACCTCCGCTAACTTCGTTCGTAGTGATGCTTCCTAAGGCCCACTTGACTTCACATTCCAGGATGTCTGGCTCTAGGTGAGTGATCACACACCATTGTGGTTATCTGGGTCATGAAGCTCTTTTTTGTACAGTTCTTCTGTGTATTCTTGCCACCTCTTCTTAATATCTTCTGCTTCTGTTAGGTCCATACCATTTCTGTCCTTTATCGAGCCCATCTTTGCATGAAATGTTCCCTTGGTATCTCTAATTTTCTTGAAGAGATCTCTTGTCTTTCTCATTCTATTGTTTTCCTCTATTTCTTTGCATTGATCCCTGAGGAAGGCTTTCTTATCTCTCCTTGCTATTCTTTGGAACTCTGCATTCAGATGCTTATATCTTTCCTTTTCTCCTTTGCCTTTCACTTCTCTTCTTTTCTCAGCTATCTGTAAGGCCTCCTCAGACAGCCATTTTGCTTTTTGCATTTCTTTTTCTTGGGGATGGTCTTGATCCCTGCCTCCTATACAGTGTCACAAACCTCTGTCCATAGTTCATCAGTCACTCTATCATATCTAGTCCCTTAAATCTATTTCTCACTTCCACTGTATAATCGTAAGGGATTTGATTTAGTTCATACCTGGATGGTCTAGTGGTTTTCCCTACTTTCTTCAATTTAAGTCTGAATTTGGCAATAAGGAGTTCATGATCTGAGCTGTAGTCAGCTCCTGGTCTTGTTTTTGCTGACTGTATAGAGGTTCTCCATCTTGGGCTGCAAAGAATATAATCAATCTGATTTTGGTGTTGACCATCTGGTGATGTCCATGTGTAGAGTCTTCTCTTGTGTTTTGGAATAGGGTGTTTCCTATGACCAGTGCATTTTCTTGGCAAAACTTTATTAGCCTTTTCCCTGCTTCAATCTGTACTCCAAGGCCAAATTTGCCTGTTACCCCAGATGTTTCTTCGGAGAAGGCAATGGCACCCCACTCCAGTACTCTTGCCTGGAAAATCCTATGGATGGAAGACCCTGGAAGGCTGAAGTCCATGGGGTCGCTGAGGGTTGGACACGACTGAGTGACTTCACTTTCACTTTTCACTTTCATGCATTGGAGAAGGAAATGGCAACCCACTCCAGTGTTCTTGCCTGGGGAATCCTGGGGATGGGGGAGCCTGGTGGGCTGCCATCTATGGGGTCACACAGAGTCAGACACAACTGAAGTCTTAGCAGCAGCAGCAGCCAGGTGTTTCTTGACTTCCTACTTTTGCATTCCAGTCCCCTATAATGAAAAGGACATCTTTTTTGGGTGTTAGTCCTACAAAGTTTTGTAGGTCTTCATAGAACCGTTCAACTTCAGCTTCTTCAGCATTACCGGTCAGGGCATGGACTTGCTTTACTGTGATATTGAATGGTTTGCCTTGGAGATGAACAGAGATCATTCTGTGTCTTTTGAGATTGCATCCAAGTACTGCATTTCAGATTCTTTTGTTTACTAGCATAAGGCAGGCACTGATGAGGTCAGTGGAGAATTTTTTCTTGAAATTCTGATTGGCTGATAAAGATAGCATTGTGATTGGTGAATAAGACAACCTAATAGAGCAAAAAAAGTACAGGGTCCAGGTTAATTATTATGCAACAAATGCTGCCTTGTCCATTGGATATTGGTTTCAAAATAGCAGCCCACAGAGGTGAAAATGGAATAATAAACATTCTAGTTAATGCTGAAAAGATTGTAAAGGGGCACTTCCCTTTCCAATGTGAAAGACTAGATAATCCAAAAATTCTCCTACCACAAAATACCTAGAAATGCTGCATAAAATACAACAAATGTTCTTTTAAACGCATACAATATAGGAGAGAGAAGTTTTCTGCTTTAATTTGATAGCCCTCTGTACTGTTTGAATGTGTGTATTACTTTTTTTTGTTACTACAGTATGTGTTATTTTAATTTTTGTCATCATGTTTTATTTTCATTTAAACTATTTGTTTTTGAGTAGATAATACTTAAAACATGAATCAAAATTCAAAAATTTAAAAAGTCAAACTGCAAAATTTCTCTTTCCTACTCCTATTGCCAACTCCCCAATTCCTCTTCCCTATCCTAGAAATATTTTATGTAGCTACCTTATAAAAGCAGAGGAAACATCTTGTGTTCTCACTCACTCAGTCGTGTCCTACTCTTCGAGTCCATGGACTATAGCCCACCAGGCTCCTCTGTCCATGGAATTTTCCAGGCAAGAATACTGGAGCAGTTCGCCAGTTCCTGTCCCAGGGGATCTTCCCAATCTAGGGATCAAACCGACTTCTATTGTGTCTCCTGCATGAGCAGGCAGATTCTTTACCACAGCACCACTTGGAAAGCCCCACCAAGTGTATATATGCACGCCTAAATAATGCTGTCCCTCTCTATAACACAAATTTTAGTTTTCTTCACACACTATTCCACATGTTGATTTTTTTCATACAATAGATTTTGAAGGTCATATCAGAACTTCCTGAATTTTTTTCATAACTGAATAGTATTCAATTTATAGATAAACCATAATTTATTTAAGCAGTCCCTGTTGGATATTAACATGGTTTCCAGTCTTTTGCTATTATAAGCATTTCTGCAATGAATAACTTTGTACATATGATATTTCACACCTGTGTGGTTATATCTGTAGGCTAAATCCTTAAAATTGGAATTTTATAGTAGGAAAATAGAGGTAACACATACCTCTAAACATAAACTGTCAATTGGTGTCCATTAAAGACATTCCTATCATCACTGTCAGAGTGCTCTGCATATATCCCTCAATAACTAAAACAGGACTTCCTTGGTGGTCCAGTGGTGAAGAATCCATCTGCCAATGTAGGGGACACGGGTTCAATCCCTGGTCCAGGAAGATTCCACGTATCTTGGGGCAACTAAGCACAGGCACCACAACGACTGAACCACGCACCCTAGGGCCCATGCTCTGCAACAAGAGAAGCCATTACAATGAGAAGCCCTTGCACCACAGCAACATACAGCCGAGAAACTAAAACAAATAAATAAAATAAAAGTAACTTAAACAATAATTTTTATTTCATATTATAATTCAGAAGAGATTACTAAGGGAGTTTTGCTTAAAATCGGCAGGATTTAAAAGGAGAAAAAAAATGTTATTACTACGGCCCTTTTATTACTACCACTCTAATCCTACCTCCATTGCTCCTTTGCTAAGCTTCCTTGCTGCTGCTGCTGCTGCTAAGTCACTTCAGTCGTGTTCGACTCTGTGCGACCCCATAGACAGCAGCCCACCAGGCTCCCCCGTCTCTGGGATTCTCCAGGCAAGAACACTGGAGTGGGTTGCCATTTCCTTCTCCAATGCATGAAAGTGAAAAGTGAAAGTGAAGTCACTCAGTCATGTCGACTCTTAGCGACCCCATGGACTGCAGCCCACCAGGCTCCTCGGTCCATGGGATTTTCCAGGCAAGAGTACTGGAGTGGGGTGCCATTGCCTTCTCTGAAGCTTCCTTGGAATCCCAGAAATAATCATAATGTAGAGAGGAGGCAGAGCACCTTTTTATTTTAAAAACCAGGTGCCAGATTTCCTCTTAGGAAAAGAAGTTTCTTTACTTGGTGTATTAGTTTGCTAGGGTTGCCATACAAAGTCACAAACTGGATAATTTAAACAGCAGCAATGTATTTCTGCACAGTTCTGGGGGATAGAAGTCTAGGATCAAGGTAATGGCAGGGTTCATTGTGTCTGAGGCCTTGGCTTCTCCTTGGCTTCTAAATGGCCATCTTCCCCTTTGTCTTCCCCTATACCCATCCATATTTAAATTTTTTTTCTTCTTCTAAGGACATCAGTCATGTTGGTTTAGGGCCAACCCTAATGACCTCAGACTTCCCTGGTGGCTCAGATGGTAAAGTGTCTGCCTATAATGCGGGAGACCTGGGTTCAATCCGTGGGTTGGGAAGATCTCCTGGAGAGGGAAATGGCAACCCACTCCAGTATTCTTGCCTGGAAAATCCCATGGACAGAGGATCCTGGCAGGCCACAGTCCATGGGGTCGCAAAGAGTCAGACACGACTAAGCGGTTTCACTTTCTAATGACCTCATTTTAATTTAATTACCTCTTTAAAGACCTTATCTACAAATACATTGAGAGATACTGAGAGATAGGAATTCAACACATACATTTGAAGGAACACAATTCAGTCCATAACAGCTAGCATTAACCTCCTTAAGTATAATAGGTGAAGTCCCACAATTGTTTCCCAACCTCCTGTAAAAATCTTTCTATGCAACATCGTGTCTGTGACTCTTTAAGGAGTGGCAGAATTGGAGTTGTGTCCAGCAATGTGGAGGAAAGGGGCAGAGAGAGATGGCCTGGTGATCCATAACCTCAGTTAATTCATTGGAAACTAGAGCAGCTCACAAATAACCACAAGTGACATGAACCTCAATTAACCTTGAGGGTAACAGAGATGAACTACCATGAGATAGTGACAAAGATTCTATCACCAGATATCAGCACTAAGATGGTGGAGGAATAGGACAGGGAGACCACTTCCTCCCCCACAAATTCATCGAAAGACCATTTGAACACTGAGCAAATGAACACTGAACAAAACAACTTCTGAACGCTGGCGGAGGACACCAGGCACCCAGAAAGGCAGCCCATTGTCTTCGAAAGGAGGTAGGACAAAATATAAAAGATAAAAAGGGAGACAAAAGAGTTAGAAATAGAGACCCATCCTGGGGAGGGAGTCGTAAAAGAGGAGAAGTTTCCAAACACCAGGAAACCCTCTCACCAGCGGGTCTGTAGGGAGTTTTGGAATCTCAGAGGGCAACATGACCGGGAGGAATAAATAAATAAATAAAACCCACAGATTACGCGCCTAACTGCAACTCCCAGTGGAGAAGTAGCCCAGATGCTGGTGTCAGCCACCAGCAAGCAGGGGCTGAACAAGGAGGCGCAGGCTGCATTGCTTAGGGTTAGGACTGGGCCTGAATGCCCGAAGGGCATTTTGAGGGAGCTAACGCGAGATAGCAACCCAAACTGTGGGATAGCCAGAGAGGGGAAAAAAAAAGAGGAAAGAGAGAGAGAGAGAGAACTTTCCCCAAAAGCAACCTAGGGCTTTTGGTGACAGAGTGTGCGGCTCTAAAGCACAGGTTCCAGCTTTCTTGTGTGTTTAGCTTAGGTTCTGTGAGTGCATTGCTATTTACCCCATGAAATCACGTGTACAACACTCTGCTTTATAACTGGACTTGTATTATCACTTTTTTCTGTTACCACCCATTTCATGTTAGCTGCATTGTTAGTCAGCTTATAATTAAATTAACCGTGAATCATTTTAGCGGCATGTGAAGTGTAGTAACTAGTCCATTTGGTGGTCTTTTGACACACAGTTTTTATAATTTGCATCATTGGCTAATTAGTTGATATTTAAAATTCTTTGACGATTTCTCTGTGGTTTCATGCTTGATTTCTCTCCGAGTATTTGTAAAAGAACAGTTCTGTATATGTTTTCCTTGCTGTTGGAGTTCTCTGACGGTGTGTCTGCTTTCATCATTGGTTTTGATTTCCTGTCTAATCCTGTTGTCCAGACCCCACCCCCCCACCCCCACTGGTCATAGCAGTGCTGTGGTCCACAGCGTGTGTCCCCTTAGTTGGGTTTGCACTTTGTCTTCATGTCTCATTAAATGGTGTTTTTCCCCCATAGCAGTAAGTTTGAATTAGTGTATCACTATGCAGTTACTGAACTGAACTGAACTGATGCAGTTACAGGGGAAGGCAATGGCAGCCCACTCCAGTACTCTTGCCTGGGAAATCCCATGGACAGAGGAGCCTGGTAGGCTGCAGTCCATGGGGTCGCACAGAGTCGGACATGACTGAAGTAACTTAGCAGCAGCAGCAGCAGCAAGGCACTGCCGGGCCTGCTCACAGAACAAAGGATTGAGCGAATACCAGAGGAAAGCTGCTGCTGCTACTGCTGCTAAGTCGCTTCATTCGTGTCCGACTCTGTGTGACCCCAGAGACGGCAGCCCACCAGGCTCCCCCATCCCTCGGATTATCAAGGCAAGAACACTGGAGTGGGTTGCCATTTCCTTCTCCAATGCATGAAAGTGAAAGTGAAGCCGCTCAGTCGTGTCCAACTTCTAGTGACCCCATGGACTGCAGCCCACCAGGCTCTGTCCAAGGGATTTTCCAGGCAAGAGTACTGGAGTGGGGTGCCATTGCCTTCTCCGAGAGGAAAGCTAGCCAGCAGAAGACCGGCCCATCCCCAACCGGAGGCAGGGAGGCAGGCGGGCGACAGCCAGAGCCAAAAGGCAAGCGGCAAACTTGGCCCCAGAGACGGCATCCTCTGCCAAACTGCCAGCAGGCTCCCAGTTGCTAACCAAGTCTTCCTGGGATCCTGGATGACTGACATCTGCCAGGAGGGTTGCAGCCAGAGATCAGCTCCCCAGAGAAGACACATGGCACACCCGAGATGGCACTCCCAGAAAGCTGAGTGCCTGGACCGGGGAGGTGAAAAGATGCACCGCCCCACCTGGGGAGAGTGCACTGGCCAAGCACCTGGTCACCTGAGATGCTCGGACCTGGGAAGGGCACAAAACACAGACCCAACCAAGTCTGCCTTTGTGGAGTAACCAAGAACCTGAACCTGAGCAGCTTAGATCTGGGAAGTGCACACAACCCAGGGCCCACTTTAGACAGTTCCCCTGCAGAACACATTCTCTCAGACCTCTCCACCATGACCCACCTGTCTTGGGTGGCCCCACGGGCATGGCTTAGTTTCACTGAGTTAGACAAGGCTGTGGTCCTAGTGTGATTAGATTGACTAGTTTTCTGTGATTACGGTTTCAGTGTGTCTGCCCTCTAATGCCCTCTTGCAACACCTACCGTCTTATTTGGGTTTTTCTTACCTTGGACGTGGGGTATCTCTTCACGGCTGCTCCAGCAAAGTGCAGCCGCTGCTCCTTACCTTGGACGAGGGGTATCTCCTCACCACTGCCCCTCCTGACCTTGAACGTGGAATAGTTCCTCTAGGCCCTCCTGCACCCGCGCAGCCACCGCTCCTTGGACGTGGGGTTGCTCTTCCCGGCTGCCGCCCCTGGCCTTGGACATGGGGTAGTTCCTCTCGGCTGCTCCTGCGCTGTCGCAGCCTGGCACTCTTGGCCACTGCCCCTGACCTCGGACATGAGGTAACTCATCTTGGCCACTGGCCCTTGGGCATGGGGTGGTCCTCCCGGCTTCTGCCTCTGACCTCGGACGTAGGGTAGCTCCTCTCAGCCGCGCTATGTACGCCGGTCGCAGGGAGAAGGGAATGGCAAACCACTTCAGTATTCTTGCCTTGAGAACCCCACGAACAGTATGAATAGGCAAAATGATAGGATACTGAAAGAGGAACTCCCCAGGTCAGTAGGTGCCCAATATGCTACTGGAGATCAGTGGAGAAATAACTCCAGAAATAATGAAGGGATGGAGCCAAAGGAAAAACAGTAACCAGTTGTGGATGTGACTGGTGATAGAAGCAATGTCCAATGCTGTAAAGAGCAATATTGCATAGGAACCTGGAATGTCAGGTCCATGAATCAAGGCAAATTGGAAGTGGTCAAACAAGAGATGGCAAGAGTATTCTAGGAATCAGCAAACTAAAATGGACTGGAATGGGTGAATTTAACTCAGATGACCATTATATCTACTACTGCGGGCAGAATCCCTTAGAAGAAATGGAGTAGCCATCATGGTCAACAAAAGAGTCTGAAATGCAGTACTTGGATGCAATCTCAAAAATGACAGAATGATCTCTGTTTGTTTCCAAGGCAAACCATTCAATATCACAGTAATTCAAGTCTATGCCCCAACCAGTAATGCTGAAGAAGGTGAAGTTGAATGGTTCTATGAAGTCCTACAAGACCTTTTATTTATTTATTTATTTAATTTTTATTTTTACTTTATTTTACTTTACAATACCGAATTGGTTTTGCCATACATTGACATGAATCCACCACGAGTGTACATGCGTTCCCAAACATGAGCCCCCCTCCCACCTCCCTCCCCATAACATCTCTCTGGGTCATCCCCGTGCACCAGCCCCAAGCATCCTATATCCTGCATTGGACATAGACTGGCGATTTGTTTCTTACATGATAGTATACATGTTTCAATGCCATTCTCCCAAATCATCCCACCCTCTCTCTCTCCCTCTGAGTCCAAAAGTCCGCTCTACACATCTGTGTCTCTTTTGCTATCTTGCATACAGGGTCATCACTGCCATCTTTCTAAATTCCATATATATGTGTTAGTATACTGTATTGGTGTTTTTCTTTCTGGCTTACTTCACTCTGTATAATAGGCTCCAGTTTCATCCATCTCATTAGAACTGATTCAAATGTATTCTTTTTAATGGCTGAGTAATATTCCATTGTGTATATGTACCACAGCTTTCTTATCCATTCATCTGCTGATGGACATCTAGGTTGTTTCCATGTCCTGGCTATTATAAACAGTGCTGTGATGAACATTGGGGTACATGTGTCTCTTTCAATTCTGGTTTCCTCAGTGTGTATGCCCAGCAGTGGGACTGTTGGTCATAAGGCAGTTCTATTTGCAATTTTTTAAGGAATCTCCACACTGTTATCCATAGTGGATATACTAGTTTGCATTCCCACCAACAGTGTAAGAGGGTTCCCTTTTCTCCACACTCTCTCCAGCATTTATTGCTTGCAGACTTTTGGATCTCAGACATTCTGACTGGTATGAAGTGGTACCTCACTGTGGTTTTGATTTGCATTTCTCTAATAATGAGTGATGTTGAGCATCTTTTCATGTATTTGTTAGCCATCTGTATGTCTTCTTTGGAGAAATGTCTATTTAGTTCTTTGGCCCATTTTTTGATTGGGTCATTTATTTTTCTGGAATTGAGCTGCATAGGTTGCTTGTATATTTTTGAGATTAGTTGTTTGTCAGTTGCTTCATTTGCTATTATTTTCTCCCATTGAGAAGGCTGTTTTTCACCTTGCTTATATTTTCCTTTGTTGTGCAGAAGCTTTTAATTTTAATTAGATCCCATTTGTTTATTTTTGCTTTTATTTCCAGAATTCTCAGGGGTGTATCATAGAGGATCCTGCTGTGATTTATGTCGGAGAGTGTTTGCCTATGCTCTCCTCTAGGAGTATTATAGTTTCTGGTCTTACATTTAGATCTTTAATCCATTTTGAGTTTATTTTTGTGTGCGGTGTTAGAAAGTGATCTAGTTTCATTCTTTTACAAGTGGTTGACCAGTTTCCTACAAGACCTTTTAGAACTAACACCCAAAAAAGATGTCCTTTTCAATTTAGGGGACTGGAATGCAAAAGTAGGAAGTCAAGAAACACCTGGAGTAACAGGTAAATTTGGCCTTGGAATATGGAATGAAGCATGGCAAAGACTAATAAAGTTTTGCCAAGAAAATGCACTGGTCATAGCAAACACCCTCTTCCAACAACACAAAAGACTCTGCACATGGACATCATCAGATGGTCGACACCAAAATCAGACTGATTATATTCTTTGGTGCCAAAGATGGAGAAGCTCTATACAGTCAACAAAAACAAGACCAGGAGCTGACTGTGGCTCAGATCATGAACTCCCTATTGCCAAATTCAGATTTAAATGGAAGAAAGCAGGGAAAAGCATAAGACCATTCAGGTATGACCTAAATCAAATCCCTTATGATTATACAGTGGAGTGAGAAATAGATTTAAGGGACTAGATCTGATAGATAGAGTGCCTGATGAACCATGGAATGAGGTTCGTGACATTGTACAGGAGACAGGGATCAAGACCGTCCCCAAGAGAAAGAAATGCAAAAAAGCAAAATGGCTGTCTGGGCAGGACCTGCAAATAGCTGTGAAAAGAAGAGAAGAGAAAAGTAAAGGAGAAAAGGAACGATATAAGCATTTGAATGCAGAGTTCCAAAGAATAGCAAGAGGAGATAAGAAAGCCTTCCTCAGGGATCAATGCAAAGAAACAGAGGAAAAGAACAGCATGGGAAAGACTAGAGATCTCTTCAAGAAAATTAGAGATACCAAGGGAACATTTCATGCAAAGATGGGCTCAATAAAGGACAGAAATGGTATGGACCTAACAGAAGCAGAAGATATTAAGAAGAGGTGGCAAGAATACACAGAAGAACTGTACAAAAAAGAGCTTCATGACCAAGACAATCACGATGGTGTGATCACTCACCTAGAGCCAGACATCCTGGAATGTGAAGTGAAGTGGGCCTTAGGTAGCATCACTATGAACAAAGTTAGTGGAGGTGATGGAATTCCAGTAGAGCTATTTCAAATCCTGAAAGATGATGCTGTGAAAGTGCTGCACTCAATATGCCAGCAAGTTTGGAAAACTCAGCAGTGGCCACAGAACTAGAAAAGGTCAGTTTTCATTACAATCCCAAAGAAAGGCAATGCCAAAGAATGCTCAAGATACCGCACAATTGTACTCATCTCACACGCTAGTAAAGTAATGCTCAAAATTCTCCAAGCCAGACTTCAGTAATACGTGAACTGTGAACTTCCAGATGTTCAAGCTGGTTTTAGAAAAGGCAGAGGAACCAGAGATCAAATTGCCAACATCCGCTGGATCATCAAAAGAGCAAGAGAGTTCCAGAAAAACATCTATTTCTGCTTTATTGACTATGCCAAAGCCTTTGGCTGTGTGGATCACAATAAACTGTGGAAAATTCTGAAAAAGATGGGAATACCAGACTACCTGACCTGCCTCTTGATAAACCTACATACAGGTCAGGAAGCAACAGTTAGAACTGGACACGGAACAACAGACTGGTTTCAAACAGGAAAAGGAGCATGTCAAGGCTGTATATTGTCACCCTGCTTATTTAACTTCTATGCAGAGTACATCATGAGAAACGCTGGGCTGGAAGAAGCACAAGCTGGAATCAAAATTGCTGGGAGAAATATCAATAACCTCAGATATGCAGAGGACACCACCCTTATGGCAGAAAGTGAAGAGGAACTAAAAAGCCTCTTGATGAAAGTGAAAGAGGAGAGTGAAAAAGTTGGCTTAAAGCTCAACATTCAGAAAACGAAGATCATGGCATCCGGTTCCATCACTTCGTGGGATAGATGGGGAAACAGTAGAAACAGTGTCAGACTTTATTTTTTTGGTCTCCAAAATCACTGCAGATGGTGACTGCAGCCATGAAATTAAAAGACACTTACTCCTTGGAAGAAAGGTTATGACCAACCTAGATAGCATATTGGAAAGCAGAGACATTACTTTGCCAACTAAGGTCCATCTAGTCAAGGCTATGGTTTTTCCAGTGGTCATGTATGGATGTGAGAGTTGGACTGTGAAGAAAGCTGAGCACTGAAGAATTGATGCTTTTGAACTGTGGTGCTGGAGAAGACTCTTGAGAGTCCCTTGGACTGCAAGGAGATCCAACCAGTCCATTCTCAAGGAGATCAGCCCTGGGATTTCTTTGGAAGGAATGATGCTTAAGCTGAAACTCCAGTACTTTGGCCACCTCATGCAAAGAGTTGACTCATTGGAAAAGACTGATGCTGGGAGGGATTGGGGGCAGGAGGAGAAGGGGACAACAGAGGATGAGATGGCTGGATGGCATCACTGACTCGATGGATGTCAGTCTGAGTGAACTCCGGGAGTTGGTGATGGACAGGGAGGCCTGGCGTGGTGCGATTCATGGGGTCGCAAAGAGTCAGACACAACTGAGTGACTGAACTGAACTGAACAGAACTGCAGAGCAACCTGGAGCCTCTACAGTGTAGACTGGGAAAGCACACACACTGGGAGCAGAGGGCAAAACCCAGTGTGGCCCAGACACTACAAACACTCCCCACACATGCCAGTGATATTTGTTTGCAGTGTTCCTCCCTCCCCACAGCACAGTTGAACAAGTGAGCATAAAGGATCACCTTAGCCCCCTTGTGTCAGGGCAGAGGTTAGATATTGAAGAGAGTTGGAAACAGAGGAAGCCAAAATAAACAAAGAATAGGGAACCACTTTGGAAGCGACAGGTGCAACAGATTAAAACACTGTAGTTAGCACTGACTACACTGGAAGGGACCTATAGATATTGAGAAGAAGTATAAGCTGGAATAAGGAACTATCTGAAACTGAACTGACCCCACACTGCCCTCAACCACTCCAGAGAAATCCTAGATATATTTTAGTAATATCATTTTTTAATTTTTTAATTTTTAAGTTCTTTATTACTCCTTTAATTTTAATTTTTTAAAACCCATTGTTACCTTGCAACAAAAAGACCCTATCTTTAAAGCAAATTCCACATATATATTTTTATAGCTTTTGTGATTTTTTTTTAATATTGTACTTTTGAGATTCTAACCTCTACTCTAGATTTTTAATCTTTGCTTTTTGGCATTATCAATTCGGTACTTTTAAGAATTCAATCTTCAGTGCCCATTTTTACCTAGGAGTGTGATTACTGGCTTGATTGCTCTCTCCCCTTTTGACTCTCCTTTTTCTCCCCCAGGTCACCTCCATCTTCACCCTCCCCCTTCTCTTCTCTTCTTAACCCTGTAAATCTCTTTGGGTGTTCCAGGCTGTGGAGGACACTTAGGGAACTGATCACTGGCTAGTCTGGTCTCTCTCCTTTTGATGCCCCCTCCTCTCCTCCTGGTCACCTCTGTCTCCTTCCTCCCTCTTCTCTTCTCTATGGAACTCTGTGAACCTCTCTGACTGTTCCAGACTGTGGAGATCAAATAGGGAATTGATTATTGGCTAGCTTGCTCTCTCCCTTTTTGATCCCCCCTCTTCTCCTCCTGGTCACCTCTATCTCCATCCTCCCTCTTCTCTTCTCTATGGAACTCTGTGAACCTCTCTGGGTGTCCTCACTGTGGAGAATCATTTCACCATTAACCTAGTTGTTTTATCATCAGTGCTGTATGGATGGAGAAGTCTTGAGGCTACTGTAACAATACAACTGAAAGCCAGAGGCAAGAGGCTTAAATCTAAAACTTGAGAACACCAGAAAACTCCTGACTCCAGGGAACATTAATCGACAAGAACTCATCCAAAAGCCTCCATACGCTACACTGAAACCAAAATCTACCCAAGAGCCAACAAGTTTCAGAGCAAGACATACCAAGCTAATTCTCCAACAATGCAGGAACATAACCCTGAGCACAAAAATACAGGCAGGCAAAAGTCACACCAAACCCATAGACACCTCAAAACTCACTACTGGACACTTCACTGCACTCAAGAGAGAAGAGATCCAGCTTCACCCAACACAACACCAACGCAAGCCTCCCTAACCAGGAAACCTTGACCAAGCCACTCGTCCAACCTCATCCACAGGAATGAACCTCCACAATAAAGAGGAACCACAAACTCCCAGCATACAGAAAGGCCACCCCAAACACAGCAACCTAAACAAGATGAAAAGGCAGAGAAATATTTGGCAGGTAAAGGAACATGATAAAAGCCCATCAAACCAAACAAAAGAGGAGGAGATAGGGAGTCTACCTGAAAAAGAATTCAGAATAATGATAGTAAAAATGATCCAAAAGCTTGAAAACAAAATGGAGTTACAGAAAAATAGCCTGGAGACAAGGATTGAGAAGATGCAAGAAAAGTTTAACAAGGACCTAAAAGAAATGAAAAAGAGTCAATCAATAATGAATAATGCAATAACTGAGATCAAAAACACTCTGGAGGGAACCAACAATAGAATAACTGAGGCAGAAGATAGGATAAGTGAGGTGGAAGATAGAGTGGTGGAAATAAATTAAGCAGAGAGAAAGAAAAGAATTAAAAGAAATGAGGACAACCTCAGAAACCTCTGGGACAATGTTAAATGCCCCAACATTTGAATCATAGGAGTCCCAGAAGAAGAAGACAAAAAGAAAGGACATGAGAAAATACTTGAGGAGGTAATAGTTGAAAACTTCCCTAAAATGGGGAAGGAAATAGCCACCTAAGTCCAAGAAACCCAGAGAGTCCCAAACAGGATAAACCCAAGGTGAAACACTCCAAGCCCAATATTAATCAAATTAACAAAGATCAAACACAAAGAACAAATATTAAAAGCAGCAAGGGAAAAACAACAAATAACTCACAAGGGGATTCCCATAAGGATAACAGCTGATCTTGCAATAGAAACTCTTTAAGCCAGAAGGGAATGGCAGGACATACTTAAAGTCATGAAATAGAAAAACCTACAACCCAGATTACTGTACCCAGCAAGGATCTCATTCAAATATGAAGAAGAAATCAAAAGCTTTACAGATAAGCGAAAGCTCAGAGAATTCAGCACCACCAAACCAGCTCTTCAACAAATGCTAAAGGATCTTCTCTAGACAGGAAACACAGAAAAGGTTTATAAACTTGAACCCAAAACAACAAAGTTAATGGCAACAGGATCATACTTATCAATAATTACCTTAAATGTAAATGGGTTGAATGCCCCAACCAAAAGACAAAGACTGGCTGAATGGATACAAAACCAAGACACCTATATATGCTATCTACAAGAGACCCACCTCAAACCTAGGGACACATACAGACTGAAAGTGAAGGGCTGGAAAAAGATATTTCATTCAAATGGAGACCAAATACTCATTTCAGATAAAATACACCTTGAAATAAAGGCTGTGAAAAGAGACAAAGAAGGATATTACATAATGATCAAAGGATCAATCCAAGAAGAAGATATAACAATTATAAATATATATGCACCCAACATAGGAGCACCGCAATATGTAAGGCAAATGCTAACAAGTATGAAAGGGGAAATTAACAGTAACACAATAATAGTAGGAGACTTTAATACCCCACTCACATGGAGAGATCAACTAAATAAAAAATTAGCAAGGAAACACAAACTTTAAATGATACAATGGACCAGTTAGGCCTAGTTGATATAGAGGACATTTCACCCTAAAACAATGAATTTCACCTTTTTCTCAGTGCACATGGAACCTTCTCCAGGATAGATCACATCCTGGACTATAAATCTAGCCTTGGTAAATTCAAAAAAGTTGAAATCATTCCAAGCATCTTTTCTGATCACAGTGTGGTAAGATTAGATGTCAACTACAGGGAAAAAAAAAACTGTTAAAAATAAAAACATATGGAGGCTAAAAAACACACTTCTGAATAACCAAGGAATTACAGAAGAAATTTAAAAAGAAAGCAAAATATGCATAGAAATAAATGAAAATGAAAACACAACAACAACCCAAAACCTATAGGATTCAGTAAAAGCAGTGCTAAGGCGAAGGTTCATAGCAATACAAGCCCACCTCAAGAAACTGGAAAAAAATCATATAAATAACCTAACTCTACATCTAAAGCAACTAGAAGAAGAAGAAATGAAGCACCCCAGGGTTAGTAGAAGGAAAGAAATCATAAAAAATAGGACAGAAAAAAATGAAAAAGAAACAAAGGAGACCATAGCCAAAATCAACAAAGCTAAAAGCTGGATCTTTGAGAAGATAAATAAAATAGTCAAACCATTAGCCAGACTCATCAAGAAACAAAGGGAGAAGAATCAAATCATCAAAATTAGAAATGAAAATGGAGAAATCACAACAGACAACACAGAAATACAAAGGATCATAAGAGACTACTATCAGCAACTATATGCCAAAAAATGGACAACTTGGAAGAAATGGACAAATTCTTAGAAAAATATAACTTTCCAAAACTGAACCAGGAAGAAACAGAAAATCTTAACAGAACCATCACAAGCACAGAAATCAAAACTGTAATCAGAAATCTTCCAACAAACAAAAGTCCAGGACCAGAGAGCTTCACAGCTGAATTCTACCAACAATTTAGAAAAGAGTTAACACCGATCCCACTTAAACTCGTCCAGAAAATTTCAGAGGAAGGTAAATGTCCAAACTCATTCTATGAGGCCACCATCACCCTAATACCAAAACTAGCCAAAGATGCCACAAAAAAAAGAAAATTACAGGCCAACATTACTGATGAACATAGATGCAAAAATCCTTAACAAAATTCCAGAAAACAGAATCCAACAACATATTAAAAAGATCATACATCATGACCAAGTGGGCTTTATCCCAGAGATGCAAGGATTCTTCAATATTTGCAAATCAATCAATGTGATACACCACATTAACAAATTGAAAGATAAAAACCATATGATCATCTCAATAGATGCAGAGAAAGCTTTTGACAAAATTCAACATCCATTTATGATAAAAAAAAAACCCTCCAGAAAGCAGGCATAGAAGGAACGTACCTCAACATAATAAAAGCCATATATAACAAACCCACAACAAACATTATCCTCAATGGTGAAAATTGAAAGCATTTCCCCTAAAGTCAGGAACAAGACAAGTATGCACAGTCCCTAATACTATTCAATATAGTTTTGGAAATTTTAGCCACAGCAATCAGAGAAGAAAAAGAAATAAAAGGAATCCAGACTGGAAGTTCAGTTCAGTTCAGTGCAGTCACTCAGTCGTGTCCAGCTATTTGCGACCCCATGAATCACAGCACGCCAGGCCTCCCTGTCCATCATCAACTCCCGGAGTTCACTCAGACTCACATCCATCGAGTCAGTGATGCCATCTAGCCATATCATTCTCTGTCATCTCCTTCTCCTCCTGCCCCCAATCCCTCCCAGCATCAGAGTCTTTTCCAATGAGTCAACTCTTTGCATGAGGTGGCCAAAGTACTGGAGTTTCAGCTTTAGCATCATTCCCTCCAAAGAAATCCCAGGGCTGATCTCCTTGAGAATGGACTGGTTGGATCTCCTTGCAGTCCAAGGGACTCTCAAGAGTCTTCTCCAACACCACAGTTCAAAAGCATCAATTCTTTGGCGCTCAGCTTTCTTCACAGTCCAACTCTCACATCCATACATGACCACAGAAAAAGCCATAGCCTTGACTAGACAGACGTTTGTTGGCAAAGTAATGTCTCTGCTTTTGAATATGCTATCTAGGTTGGTCATAAATTTTCTTCCAAAGAGTAAGTGTCTTTTAATTTCATGGCTGCAGTCACCATCTGCAGTGATTTTGGAGCCCAGAAAAATAAAGTCTGACACTGTTTCCACTGTTTCCCCATCTATTTCCCACGAAGTGATGGGACCAGATGCCATGATCTTCATTTTCTGAATGTTGAGCTTTAAGCCAACTTTTTCACTCTCCTCTTTCACTTTCATCAAGAGGCTTTTTAGTTCCTCTTCACTTTCTGCCATAAGGGTGGTGTCCTCTGCATATCTGAGCTCATTGATATTTCTCCCGGCAATCTTGATTCCAGCTTGTGCGTCTTCCAGCCCAGCGTTTCTCATGATGTACTCTGCATAGAAGTTAAATAAGCAGGGTGACAATATACAGCCTTGATGTACTCCTTTTCCTATTTGGAACCAGTCTGTTGTTCCGTGTCCAGTTCTAACTGTTGCTTCTTGACCTGCATATAGGTTTATCAAGAGGCAGGTCAGGTAGTCTGGTATTCCCATCTTTTTCAGAATTTTCCACAGTTTATTGTGATCCACACAGCCAAAGGCTTTGGCATAGTCAATAAAGCAGAAATAGATGTTTTTCTGGAACACTCTTGCTTTTCCCATGATCCAGCAGATGTTGGCAATTTGATCTCTGGTTCCTCTGCCTTTTCTAAAACCAGCTTGAACATCTGGATGTTCATGGTTCATGTATTGCTGAAGTCTGGCTTGGAGAATTTTGAGCATTAGTTTACTAGCATGTGAGATGAGTGCAATTGTGCGGTAGTTTGAGGATTCTTTGGCATTGCCTTTCTTTGGGATTGTAATGAAAACTGACCTTTTCCAGTCCTGTGGCCGCTGCTGAGTTTTCCAAATGTGCTGGCATATTGAGTGCAGCACTTTCACAGCATCATCTTTCAGGATTTGAAATAGCTCAACTGGAATTCCATCACCTCTACTTGCTTTGTTCATAGTGATGCTTTCTAAGGCCAACTTGACTGGAAAAGAAGAAGTAAAACTCTCACTGTTTGCAGATGACATGATCCTCTACATAGAAAACCCTAAAGACGCCACCAGAAAATTACTAGAGCTAATCAATGAATATAGTAAAGTTGCAGGATATAAAAATAACACACAGAAATCCCTTGCATTCCTATACACTAACAATGAGAAAACAGAAAGAGAAATTAAGGAAACAATTCCATTCACCATTGCAACAAAAAGAATTAAATACTTAGGAATAAATCTACATAAAGAAACAAAAGACCTATATATATAAAAGTATAAAACACTGATGAAAGAAATCAAAGATGACACAAATAGATGGAGAAATATACCATGTTCATGGATTGGAAGAATCAATATAGTGAAAATGAGTATACTACCTAAAGCAATCTATAGATTCAATCCAATCCCTATCAAGCTACCAACGGTATTTTTCAGAGAACTAGAACAAATAATTTCACAATTTGTATGGAAATACAAAAAACCTTGAATAGCCAAAGCAATCTAGAGAAAGAAGAATGCAACTGGAGGAATTAACCTGCCTGACTTCAGGCTGTACTACAAAGCTACAGTCATCAGAACAGTATGGTACTGGCACAAAGACAGAAATATAGATCAATGGAACAAAATAGAAAGCCCAGAGATAAATCCACGCACCTTTGGACACCTTAATTTTGACAAAGGAGGCAAGAATATACAATGAAAAAAAGACAATCTCTTTAACAATTGGTGCTGGGAAAACTGATCAACCATTTGTAAAAGAATGAAACTAGAACACTTTCTAACACCATAAAAATAAACTCAAAATGGATTAAAGATCTAAATGTTAAGACCAGAAACTATAAAACTCTTATAAGAAAACATAGGCAAAACACTCTCTGACGTAAATCATAGCAGGATCTTCTGTGACCCACCTCCCAGAGTAATGGAAATAAAAACAAAAATAAACAAATAGGACCTAATTAAACTTAAAAGCTTTTGCACAATGAAGGAAACTATAAGCAACATGAAAAGACAGCCCTCAGAATGGGAGAAAATAATAGCAAATGAAGCAATTGACAAAGAATTAATCTCAAAAATATACAAGCAACTCCTGTAGCTCAATTCCAGAAAAATAAGTGACCCAATCAAAAAATGGGCAAAAAAGCCATTAAATTGTAATATTTAAAATTATTTAATTAAAAATAAAGAAAGTTTAATGAGGAATAAATTAAAACAAGAAAAAAAGTGTTGAAATGACTCAAATGTTCATCAACTGGTGATCGAATAAATAAAACATGCCAGTGCAATATTATTCAGCCATCAAATGTATGGAGTTCTGATACATGCTATAACATGCCATAACTCTGAAATGATCATGATAATTAAAAGAAGCCAGGCACAAAAGGCTGCATATTGCATTATTCTGTTCATGTGAATGAATATGTCACAGACTAGGTAATTCTCTAAAGGCAGAAAATAGCAAAGTGGATGCCAGGGCCCAGATGAAGGGGGAAATGGAAAATGTCTGCCAACTGGATAGTGTTTCCTGTTAGAGTGATGAAAATATTCTCTAATGGGGAGTGGTTATGGTTATGCAACCTATAAAGAAATAACAAATCAATGAATAATACAGTTTAACTGCTAACAAACACATGAAAAGATGCTCAAGATCACTCATTATAAGAGAAATGCAAATCAAAACCACAATGAGGTACTATCTCACGATGGTCAGAATGGCTGCTATCAAAAATTCCACAAACAATAAATGCTGGAGAGGGTGCAGAGAAAAAGGAACCCTCTTACACTGTTGGTGGGAATGCACACTAGGACAGCCATTATGGAGAACAGTGAGGAGATTCCTTCAGTTCAGTTCAGTTCAGTCGCTCAGTCGTGTCCGACTCTTTGGGACCCCATGAATCGCAGCATGCCAGGCCTCCCTGTCCATCACCAACTCCCAGAGTTCACTCAGATTCACGTCCATCGAGTCAGTGATGCCATCCAGCTATCTCATCCTCTGTCGTCCCCGTCTCCTCCTGCCCCCAATCCCTCCCAGCATCAGTCTTTTCCAATGAGTCAACTCTTTGCATGAGGTGGCCAAAGTACTGGAGTTTCAGCTTCAGCATCATTCCCTCCAAAGAAATCCCAGGGTTGATCTCCTTCAGAATGGACTCCTTGCAGTCCAAGGGACTCTCAAGAGTCTTCTCCAGCACCACAGTTCAAAAGCATCAATTCTGTGGTGCTCAGCCTTCTTCACAGTCCAACTCTCACATCCATACATGACTACTGGAAAACCATAGCCTTGACTAGATTCCTTAAAATACTGGAACTAGAACTGCCATATGACCCAGCAATCCCACTGCTGGGCATACACACTGAGGAAACCAGAATTGAAAGAGACACGTGTACCCCAATGTTCATCGCAGCACTGTTTACAATAGCCAGGACATGGAAGCAACCTAGAGGTCCATTGGCAGACAAATGGATAAGAAAGCTGTGGTACATATACACAATGGACTATTAATTAGCTATTAAAAAGAATGCATTTGAATCAGTTCTAATGAGGTGGATGAAACTGAAGCCTATTATCCAGAGTGAAGTAAGTCAGAAAGAAAAACATCAATGCAGTATATTAACACATATATATGGAATTTAGAAAGATGGTAACAATGAGGCTATATGTGAGACAGCGAAAGAGACACAGATGTAAAGAACAGACTTTTGGACTCTGTGGGAGAAGGCGAGGGTGGGATGATTTGAGAGAATAGCATTGAAACATGTATATTATCATATGGAAATAGCTCGCCAGTCCAGGTCCGATGCTTGAGACAGGGTGCTCAGGGCTGGTGCACCCTGAGAGATAAGGTGGGAGGGAGGAGGGAGGGGCATTCAGGATGAGGAACACATGTTCACCCATGGCTGATTCATGTGAGTGTATGGCAAAAACCACCACAATATTGTAAAGTAATTAGCCTCCAATTAAAAAAAAAAAAAAAGATTCTATCACCAGACTCTAGCCAGGGTCCTCTGAGCCCTCTTCTCTACTGGGCTTCAGCCTCCCTTAAAGTAGTGAGAACAGATTTTACAAGGAGGATGAAGGAATAAGGAAGTGGGTGAGCCAGGACTGTGGACAGTCAGGGAAGTGAAAACTTAAAAAATACGAAGAGCGGGGTTAGTTCACATGGGACTATTCTAGTTTTGCTGTCCCTTCTGCAAGCTTAGGCTCCCTCAGAGACTGGGAGATAGGAGCCTTACCTTCAGGTATTGGCTGGAACAAGACCCTGCGGCAGTCTTGAGTTTTCTCACGCAGGCACTTCAAAAGGGGCTAGAGTCATCCTAGGGATGTGTCCTTGAGCTGTTAGAAACTATGTTAAGAGTTCATGCTGGACATTTCTCTTTTGCAACGGCGTATTACTGAGTAAAATCTGTTCTCACTACTTTAGCTTCCAGCTTTCTTTATCTTTGGCACTTGTCACTTTCATTACCCGCGCTTTACAGATGAAAATTTTGGCACTCAGGAGATTGGCAGCCTTGTGCTAAAGCACACAGCAGAGCCGGGCTTTCTCTTTACCCACGTCTTCCGGTTTCCTACAGGCTCAGGGAGCTGCGCAGGGCTCTCGGCCCATAGGAGGAGCAGTTTGTAAAGGCCTGGAGCAGAGCAGCGAGCTTTCAGCGGGAGGCGGTGGTGGAGGGCCGAGTGGCCCGTTCCCAAAGTGGGCCCCCATGCTGCGCGTCCTGACCAGCACCCTGCGCTTTCCGCGCCCCTGGAGGCCGCTTGAGACCCGCGGCTGCTCCTCCAACGCCGGGCCTGCTGGCCGGGAGATCCAGGTGTGCGCTCTGGCGGGTCCAGACCAGGGTAAGTGCCCAGAGCCCAGAAGGCGGCTGGGGTGAGCTCCGGCTGGCTGAGAGGCAGGCCTGACATGCCTGGTGCTGTTGAACGGTACGGACCCATGGCCAGCACTCCCACTATAGGGAGGCAGATTGAAACTGATCTGAGAGAGAGAAACCAGTGAGTGGTCCTGAGAGAACTTAGGTTCCCCACCCAGAAACTGAACCTGGGTAGCCTGGATGAAAACCAGGAATCCTAGCTGCTAGACCACCAGCAGGGAGAGGCTAGAAGGAAAGAAGACATTTGAAAACAAGAATGTTTCAAGGAGGCAAAGACTGTAAAAACAGGTACAAAGCTTACTATTACAGACACAGCACAACATATGGGAGAGCAACAGAGAAGCAGTTATATTTAAGTCAGAAAAGCTAGGCAGAAATATATACCCAGAGAGAAAGGCTATCAGTGGCCTCTCTAACGAGGAGGAGGCCAGTAAAGAGGTGAGTTAAACCACTTATAAAGGACAGCCTTTGGGTGTTTCTATATGGCAAATTATCTTGTTTCTTCACACCTGACTGGTCCTAGGACCTCCCCAACATGCCTGGGCAACTTTTTGCTAAGATGGATCCCACTGCAGAAATTTATGAGGGTGTGTCCACGCTTACTAAGGGGCGGCAACCCCACCCTTTTTGATCCCTAAAAAGCCTTCCTGCACATGTGTAGACAAGGACATTTTTCTTGACCTCAGGGGTGATCATCTTACCTCTTTATTCCAGCAGAGCTCATTTACTGACACTAGCTTTGTCCTTGGCGGGTCTGGGTGAGAAGCTTCAGTTTTACTCCACTGATAAACATCAGCTGTCTGGCCCAAGGGCCCGTCTGTCTCCTACCCCAAAACCAGTAAGGGGGAGGCAGGTTGCTCAGTGTGTTTGAGGATTGGACCCCAAAGTTCCTGCATCCGAGTAGAGCCTCCCCTGGCCTAAATCCTTTGGTAGGTGACCACCTTACCTGCCGCCCCCACTGTAACCGTGAAGGGATTCTGCGTCAATATTGGTCTCCTCAGCCCCAGATTTAGTGGCCTGGGGCTGTGAGGAAAGAGAAGGGACTCGTTCAAGGGTAGAACTCACTACCAGCAAGCCCACCCCCGACTACAGCTTTAAAATGCCTGATTTTCCTCCCAGGCTGAGTGTCCTGGCAAGGTTCCAGTGGGCTGGGACAGCTGAGCCAATTCCAATTTGGCTTAGGGTGTCCCGCCTCCTGGAGAGGAGGAGCTGAAGAGTAGGGAGGGGTGGGAGGAAAGAGGGGAAGGGAGAGAGGAGAGGCCCGGAGGAGTGCTTGGCGCCCTCCTGTGCAATCCCCTTGCAGCTGCTGTGTGGAGCCCTGCTGACTCCAGGGAAAGTTCACGGCAGTCACTGTCAAGAACACCTTGATTGAGCCATGTGTTGGGTTTTCTTGGTCGTGTTATATTTTGTTTTGTTTCTGTTTGGGGGTAGTGTTATTTGTGAAGGAGGGTGAAGGGCAGTGATTGGACTTTGCAATCTGCTGTTGTGTCACCAGCTGGGCAAGTTCCTCTTGTCTTTACTTTCTCCCCCGGACCAACCCCTCTAACCTTCCCCATGTTTAAAGTAGCACCGTGTCCAAGTTTTAGTTTACACAGATTGTATTGTTCTAGGCATCTCATATTTCTTCTTTTTTCTTGCTTGATACTAAGTTGAAGAGCTGTTGAAGAACTGTTCCTTGCTTTGTGATATTGCATACCGTTCCCTACATACATCCCTCACTTTTGATGGACATGAAGAGGCTTCTGGCGTCCAACTACCTCACTTGGTGAGAACTCTCTGGCCATGTGGGATGGCTAGGGTTAGAGAATACCCCAGTTGCTCTCATGCTTTGTTCACTGCCAAACGCACAACAGTGTTTGCCTTGAAATAGCTATAACTATTCTCCCAACTTTACAGATCAATAAACTGAGGAACAGAGAGTTTAAGCAACATGAACCAGGTCTGATTTTAAAACCTGTGTTCTCAACTATTAATGGACATCACTATTCTTCTAGTAATTAGAGACTAAGAACACAGACTTGTACATTAGTTGAAAAATTATCATGGCTCACTTGTAGATAGGAGAATTTTTTATCCAGAAATAACAAGTATCACAGTAATCCAAGCCTGTGACCCAACCACTAATACCAAAGAAGCTGAACAGCTCTATGAAGACCTACATGACCTTCTAGAACTAACACCAAAAAAAGATGTCCTTTTCCTCATAGGGGACTAAAGTAGGAAGTCAAAAGATACCTGGAGTAACAGGCAGGTTTGACCTTGGAGTATAAAATGAAGCAGCACAAAGGCTAACAGAGTTTTGCCAAGAGAATGCACTGATCATAGCAAACACCCTATTCCAACAACATAAGAGCTGACTCTTCACATGGATATCACCAGATGGCCAATATAGAAATTAGACTGATTATATTGTTTGCAACCAAAGATGAAGAAGCTCTATACAGTCAGTGAAAAAACAAAAAAAAAGACAGGAGCTGACCTTGAATCAGATGATGAACTCCTTATTGCAAAATTAAAAATTAAATTGAAGAAAGTAGGGAATACCACTAGGCCATTCAGGTATAACCTAAATCAAATCCCTTATGATTATACAGTGGAAGTAAGAAATAGATTCAAGGGATTAGATATGATAGGCAGAGTGCCTGAAGAACTATGGATGGAGGTTTGTAACACAGTACAGGAGGTGGTGATCAAAACCATCCCCAAGAAAAATACAAAAAGGTAAAATGGTTGTCTGAGGAGGCCTTACAAGTAGCTGAGAAAAGAAGAGAAGCAAAAGGCAAAGGAGAAAAGGAAAGATACACCCACCTGGATGCAGAGTTCCAGAGAATAGTAAGGAGAGATAAGAAAGCCTTCTTAAGTTAACAATCCAAAGAAATAGAGGAAAATAATAGAATAGGAAAAACTAGAGATCTCTTCAAGAAAATTGGAGATACCAAGGGAACATTTCATGCAAAGATGGGCACAATAAAGGACAGAAATGGTAAAGGACCTAACAGAAGCAGAAGATATTAAGGAGAGGCGGCAAGAATACACAGAACTGTACGTCTTAATGATCACGATGCTGTGATCACTCACCTAGAGCCAGATATCCTGGAACGTGAAGTCAAGTGGGCTTTTTAGGAAGCATTACTACAAACAAAGCTAGTGGAGGTGATGGAATTCTAGCCGAGCTATTTCAAATCCTAAAGGATGATGTTGTTAAAGCGCTGCATTGAGATGCCAGCAAATGTGGCAAACTCAGCAGTGGCCACAGGACTGGAAAGGGACAGCTTTCATTCCAATCCCAAAGAAGGGTAATACCAACGAATGTTCAAACTACAACACAATTGCACTCATTTCACATGCAAGCAAAGTAATGCTCAAAATTCTCCAAGCCAGGCTTCAACAGTATGTAAACCGAGAACTTCCAGATATTCAAGCTGGATTTAGAAAAGGGAGAGGAACCAGAGATCAAATTGCCAATATCCAATGGATCATCGAAAAAGCAAGAAAGTTACAGAAAAACATCTACTTCTGCTTTATTGACTACTCCAAAGCCTTTGACTGTGTAGATCACAACAAACTGTGGAAAATTCTTAAAGAGGTGGGAATACCAGACCATCTGACCTGCCTCCTGAAAAATCTATATGCAGGTAAAGAAGCAACAGTTAGAACTGGACATGGAGCTGGACTAGTTCCAAATTGGGAAAAGAGTATATCAAGGCTGTATATCGTCACCTTGTTTATTTAACTTATATGCAGAGTACAGATGTGAAATGCTGGGCTGGATGAAGCATAAGCTGGGATCAAGATTGCCGGGAGAAGTATCAACAACCTCGGATATGCAGATAATACCACTCTTATGGCAGAAAGTGAAGAGGAACTAAAGAGCCTCTTGATGAAAGTGAGAGAGGAGGGTGAAAAACCTGGCTTAAAACTCAGCACTCAAAAAACTGAGATCATGGCATCTGGTCCCATCACTTCATGGGAAATAGATGGGGAAACAGTGGAAACAGTGTCAGACTTTATTTTCTTGGGCTCCAAAATCAGCTCAGATGGTAACTGCAACCATGAAATTAAAAGATGCTTGCTCCTTAGAAGAAAAGCTATGACCAACCTAGAAGCATATTAAAAAGCAGAGACATCGCTTTGCTGAGAAAGGTCCGCATAATCAAAGCTATGGTTTTTCCAGTAGTCACGTATGGATATGAGAATTGGATATGTGACAATATACAGCAATGTGTTAGTCACTCCGTCATGTCTGACTCTTTGTGACTCCAAGGTCTGTAGCCCACTAGGCTCCTCTGTCCATGGAGTTCTCCAGGCAAGATAACTGGAGTGGGTTGCCATTTCCTTCGCCATTGGATCTTCCCAGCCCAAGGATGGATCCCAAGTTCTCCTTCATTGCAGGCAGATTCTTTACTGTCTGAACCACCAGCTCTGCTGTGCTGTATGCTTAGTCACTCAGCTGTGTCTGACTCTTTTCAACCCCATGGACTGTAGCCCACCAGGCTCTTCTGTCCATGGGGATTCTCCAGGCAAGAATATTGGAGTAGGTTGCCACGCCCTCCTCCAAGGGATCTTCCCAACCCATGGATCAAACCCAGGTCTCCCTCATTGCAGGCAAATTCTTTACCATCTGAACCACCAGGAAAGCCTCTGAACTACCAGGGAAGCCCTTGAAGAAGTCTGAGTGCCAAAGAATTGATGCTTTTGAACTGTGGTGCTGGAGAAGGCTCTTGAGAGTACCTTGGATTGCAAGGAGATCAAACCAGTCAATCCTAAAGAAAATCAACCTGGAATATTCATTGGAAGGACTGATGCTGAACCTGAAGCTCCAATACTTCGGCCACCTGATGCAAAGAGCTGACTCACTGGAAAAGATCCTGATGCTGGGAAAGATGGAGGAGAAGGGGAGACAGAGGATAAGATGGTTGGATAGCATGATCAACTCAATGGACATGAGTTTGAGCAAACTCTAGATGATGAAGGACAGGTGTGCTGCAGTCAGTGGAGTCACAGAGTCAGAAATGACTGAGCCACTGAACAAAAGTATAAGCATCAGGAGATTAAGCTTCTGCCGCTGGCAGAGGGCATACAGAATGTTCTAGAGGGAAGGAGATAAGGAAACCAAGAGGCAGTGGAGGAGGCATGAGGAGGAGACCCACACACAGGAGAACCATCCCACCATCCTCCCAGAAGTCACCAGTCGTGCCTTCCACTTGTTGTGACAGCATCAGAGCATTGTCACATTGTGCCTGTTGTCTTCGAAAATGAGATTAGCCCGTTAACCACTCCTCACCCTTATGGCTTTACTCCAGCTCCTGAGCTGAATATTCAAGGTTCTCCACCACACCCTGACCATGTTACCTATCTCTTCAACCATGGGTTTGTTCATTTTAAGCCATCCCACTTCAGTGTTTCCTTCTAACTATGCCCCTGACTTGGGTCCTCTCCTCCCTCTCTACCTTTGTAAACCACTTAGGAATTACACCCTCTTCAACCCACTCCAGTATTCTAGAGAATCCTGTGGACAGAGGAGCCTGGTGGGCTGCTGTCCATAGGGTCGCATAGAGTCAGACACGACTGAAGCGACTTAGCAGCAGCAGCAGCAGCCCCCACCCTTGTCCTTTTACATTCCTTCTTTCTGGACTTGTCTTCTTCATCACTTGTTAACTCTGAGAGTGAGGATTGCTAGCTGGGTCCACCTAGTAACTCTGGAACATTTCTTTTCTTTTCTGAGCCTCAGTTTCCCCCTCTATATACTAAGGGATTATTAAGGCTTCCCACACAGCTCAGCAGTAAAAGAATCTGCCAGTGCAGGAGACACAGGAGACTTGGGTTTGATCCCTGGGCCAGGAAGATCCCCTGGAGAAGGGAATGGCAATGCCACTCCAGTGTTCTTGCCTTGAGAATCCCATGGACAGAGGAGCCTTGCAGGCTACAGTCCATAGGGATTACAAAGAGTCAGACACTACTGAGCAACTGAACACACATACCCACACGACCTTCCAGTGGTTTCTATCGACTCCCACCCACATCACTGTGTGATCCAGACCAAGATCGATGTGACTCTAGGTCTTCTGCTAAGCAGATCAAACCATCACAGGAGTCTGATAAGAGTAGAGAGGGTGCAATGCAAACCCATCATTATTACTGGGGTCCAGCAAGGACAATGTTCCCAGAATAGGGTATCAACTAAGAAGTCAGGGGCCACGGCTGAGTCCTCTGTTTCTCCGGGGCCTGCCATGTGGGAGTAAGAGCTGAACATTGTCAGGTGAATGAATGAAAGCCAAAGACACCCTGTCTGGCCCCTTAAGTCTCCAGCTTAGAGCTCACACATCATATTGGGTCCTAGACTTTCACCAGCTTCTGTGCATTTTCCTTGCTCAAAGTGCCCACAAACTCTGGTTATACACTTATGAACATTATCTCTTTTAATCTTCATTACAACCTTTTTAGTATTTCTATTTATAGATCAGGAAAGTGAAGGTCAGAAGGATAAAGTAACTTGTCCAAGGCCATGGAGCTGGTATGTGACTGAGCTGTGACTTCAGCCAAGCGCCATATTTGCGTTCTGCAAGAGAGAGCTAGAGATGAAATATGGGAGAGAGTTAGCCAGAGAAAAAGGAAAGGCCGAACAGGAAAGTGAAGAGAGAGGAAAGTTCCTGCCAACCCCAGGATATCATGATTATATTTATTTTCTACTGCCACATAACATATTACCACAGACTGTTGCTAAAATAGCATACATTTATTATCTCATAGTTTCCATAGGTCAGAAGTCCAGGCACAATTTTGCTGGGTTCTCTGCTTTAGGGTTTTATCAGGCTGCAGTCCCAGAGTTGGCAGGGGCTATGGTCCCTCATCATAGGCTCAACTGGGGATGGATCTGCTTCCAGGTTCCTCAGGCTACTGACAGAATTCATATCCTGTTGTAGTGCTGAAGTCCTGTTTTCTTCCTGTTGGCCAGGGTCCACTCTGAGCTCCCAGAGGCTGCCCACAGGACCCTGCCCCAGGACCATATCCATGGGCCCACTAGCATGTGCTAGTAACACAGGCTTTTCAAGTTTCATCTCGTTGTGGCTGCGCTGGTTCTTCCTGCACGCAGGATTCCTCTAGCTGCACGAGCAGGGGCTGCGCTCTAATTGCCATGTGCAGGCTTCTCACTGCGTTGGCTTCTTGTCGCGGAGCTTGGGCTCCAGCGTACGCAGGCTTCAACAGCTGTGGCTCGCAGGTTTAAGGATCTGGGCACTAGCTGTGGTGAATTAGCTTAATTGCCAGGCGGTATATGGAATCTTCCTGGGTCAGGAAATGAACCCACGTCCTCTGCACTGGCAGGCAGATTCTTTACCAGTGGACCACCAGGGAAGTCCAATACAGGGTCTTTATACATTATAAACTAATCACAGAAGTGACATCTCATTATTCTTGTCATATAATTGGACCTAATCTTAGAAGTGATCTTTTATGACCTTTCCTGTGTTCTCTTGGTTAGAAGCAATTCACGGGTTCTGCCCACATTCAAGGGAAGGGGATTATTCAGGATATGAACACCGGGGCCCCTCTAAAGTCTATCTGCCACAGTGGCCTTGGACCTAGACTGTTCTCCTCAACCCTTCTGATGTGGTTTCTCTGTATCCACCAGTTTCCCTTCCCCAGGTTGCAACTTTTTCTTTTCTGGAGAGGAGGACCTTTGGGACATCTGAGTTCCTCAGTGGGACCTCCAGGCCTGCGGGGCTCAAAGAGTTCTATGAAGGTTTCCAGGGAGGCTGACGAAGCCACCTAGACTGCATATTACAGTTCTCTGTCCTAGACCACAGTTCTTTAACTGTGGCTGTAAAGCCTTGCCCTTGAGAGCACCAGAACTTTCACTGGCCCTTCCGACTATCTCAGATCAACTTACACTGAGAACATCATCTTAATAAATTCTGCTTGTTCCACAAAACTAGGTACACTGAGAGAAAAGAAGAAGAGGCCTTTGAAGACCAAAGGATTGATGAACACACTCCTCTAATCCATCCTGACATTTTACAGGAGGGGAAACAGCCAAGAAGGCATAACAGTATTTGAGCCTCTGCCCAGGGTCAGTCTCTGTTCCCCACACTTGGCCCTGATTCGACACATGAGGTCAGAGTGATGTACAAAGGCCAGACTGTAGGGAATCTTTTGGGTGGTAATAAGGATTTAGACTGAATTCTGATGAAAAGGGAAGCAAGAAGAATATGGTCAGATTTGAGTTAGAAAGATGACTTTGACCCAAATACAGGAATGAATGTGGAAGGGGAAGGGGAGGCAAAACTGAGGACAGTGGGCCAGTTGGGGCATTCATGTAATAGAAGGAAGAGCCCACCAGCTTAGTGGCTGCAGGAGGGCAGGGTGTGAGCTGAAAAGTATGAGATCCAAGAGGTTGAACTGTCTGCCTCGGACACTGAGTAAACTTCAAGTTTACTCAGAAGAGTGAACTTCAAGGAAGAGCCCACCAGCTTAGTGGCTGCAGGAGGGCAGGCTGTGAGCCAAAAGTTCTGAGATCCAAGAGGTTGAACTGTCTGCCTCGGACACTGAGTAAACTTCAAGTTTACTCTCAGAAGAATGGAGGCAACAGAAGAGACCTCTGACTTGATATGTCATTCACTCACCAAAGGAGCAGAAGAAAGACTGATCATTTTTTGACTTGTTGGTCTAGATGTCAAGTGAGCAGCAGGATATATTCAGGCTTGGAGCTCAGAGGAAAGCAGGCTGGGTGTGCGGGGCAGTCCTGAGTGTACAGGAGGCGAGCACGTGCGTGGGAAGTGGGGAGAAGGAGAAGGGGCAGACAAGCAAGCGCAGCCCTCCTGACTCTCCTGTCATGCCTCACGGGGCTCTCCCTTTCTTCTGAACTCCTCCAGTTCTAGAAGACACTAAAAGGTGCCCCCCTTCCCCCGCCAAGAAATATGCTACACTACATTGGCAAAGGGATATTTTTGAGCTAAAGCCGCTTGAAATAAACAGCAGATGCAAGAAAGGCATGCTTCTCCCCTTTTCTTACTGAAAACAGAAGATAAAAACTCCCATTTGAAAAATGCCCTTCCTGAAACTGGAGATTTAAAAAAACATTCTTCAACAGGGAGTTGAAGCCAAGAGAATCCTGTACAAACAGACAAGTGTGTTGAAACAGCCAAGTGTGAACAGACAACTGTGTAGAAACAGGCCTTATCTTGCTTATCTTCCTGTAGCCTCCCACACAGTTAACTTTGCCACAGTTGCTGCTCTTCCTTCAGCCTGCTATAAAAGCGTGTTGTGGGTTGTGTCAACCCAGTTGTGTCCATCTCTTTGCGACCCTGTGGACTGCAGCACACCAGGCCTCCCTGTCCGTCACCATCTCCCAGAGTTTGCCCAAGTTCATACTCATTACATGGATGATGCCATCCAGCCATCTCATCCTTGACGCCCTCTTCTCCTTCTGGCCTCGATCTTTTCCAGCATCAGGGACTTTTCCAAAGAGCGAGCTGTTCACATCAGGTGACCAAAATACTGGACTTCAGCTTCAGCATCAGAAGAAAGAGTATTCAGTGTTGATTTCCCTTAAGATTGACTGGTTTGATCTCCTTGCTGTCCAAGGGACTGTCAGGAGTCTTCTCCAGCACCACAGTTCAAAGGTGTTTGGCACAGTCTTTGGCACTCTGCCTTCTTTACGGTCCACTGTAAAGACTCTTAAAGGTGTGTTTTTTACACTCTCACAACCGTCCATGACCACTGGGAAGACCATAGCCTCGACTATACAGACCTCCGTCAGCAGAGTAATGTCTCTTCTTTTCAACACGCTACCTAGGTTTGTCATAGCACATTGACCTACCATTCTTGGGGTCTTCATTTCCTTTTGAGGGCTCGTGTGTTACATAAAATTTGAACAAATTCATATGCTTTTCTCCTGTTAATCTGTTTCATCTTGGTTTAATTCTCAGGTGCAGCCAAAACACATTAAAGGCCCAGTTCCACAAACCCTATAGTACCCGCTCTGCTACACTCAGGGTTTTCCCACCAACACACACACACGCTTTTTTCTGGCTAACTCCTATTCATTCCTCAGCTCTCAGCTGAAAGGTCGCTTCTTCCCCCAGGAAGTCACTGCTCATCCTCTACACTAGGGCTCCCCTCTGCCGACTCTAAACCCCCAGCCTCCTGTCTTTTTTTCCCCATGTACTGGTCACAAATAGTAATTCCTTGTTGAATGTCGATCTCCTCTGTTAGACTGTAGGATCTAAGAGGACAGGGACTGAGTCTGCTCTAATCTCTGACATCAGTGTTTAGTACAGAGGCCAGTGTGTGTTAAATACAAAACTGTACAAATGACTGAATAAAGAGAACTTGGACTGACCTTTCCGGAACTTCAACTACTTTGCAAACTATTATATACAGAATGGATAAACAAGGTCCTACTGAATAACACAGGGAACTATATTCAATATCTTGTGATAAATCATAATGGAAAAGAATAGGAAAAGGGATATATATGTATATAACTGAATCACTTTGCTGTACAATAGAAATTAACACATTCAATAAAATATAATTTTTCAAATGGAGTAGTCTCTTACATGTAGTATTTTTCCCACTATACCTCACTCTGAAAATGAAATTTTTTAACCTATTTCCACCTTGTTCAAATGCTTCCATCTATGAGCTGCCATTTATAATCCTATAGTACTTTATGTATTTGTTTTACTTATGACCTCATATTATCATTTACTTATATTAGGCTGTAAGCACTAATGTAACAAACCTTTGAAGACAGGGATTGTTACATATCCTTATAACTCCCACAATTTATTACATCAAACTTGTTTGCTAGATATTCAGGGTTTGTTGTTTTTTTTTTAATAACCAACACTTGGTTTTTATTTTTCATCTTCTTAGTTTTAGTCATTGTATTTGGTGTACAGTCATATCTAGGCTTTTTTAAAACTCTCATTTATTTGAGACTAATGAAATTAAACATCTTTTCATGTGCTTAGTGGTCATTTGTATATCTTCTTTTGTGTGGTTATCTTTTGTTATGAAGTGGGTTTTTTAATCAAAATATACAGTTGACCTATTAGTTTCAGATGTTCAGTTCAGTTCAGTCGCTCAGTCATGTCCTACTCTTTGTGACCCCATGCACTGCAGCATGTCAGGCTTCACTGTCCATCACCAACTCCTGCAGCTTGCTCAAGCTCACGTCCATCCTGTCAGTGAAGCCATCCAACCAACTCATCCTCCCTTTTCTTCTTCTCCCGCCTTCAATCTTTCCCAGCATCAGGGTCTTTTCCAATGAGTTAGCTCTTCCCATCAGGCTCAGCTTCAGCATCAGCCCTTCCAATGAATATTCAGGACTGATTTCCTTTAGGATTGACTGGTGGGATCTTGCAGTCTAAGGGACTCTAAAGAGTCTTCTCGAACACCACAGTTCAAAAGCATCAATTCTTCAGCACGCAGCTTTCTTTACGGTTCAACTCTCACACCCATACATGACTACTGGAAAAACCTTAGCTTTGACTAGATGGATCTTTGCCAGCAAAGTAATGTCTCTGCTTTTTAATAATGCTGTCTAGGCTGGTCATAGCTTTTCTTCCAAGGAGCAAGCATCTTTTAATTTCATGGCTGCAGGCACCATCTGCAGTGATTTTGGAGCCCAAGAAAATAACATCTGTCACTGTTTCCACTGTTTCCCCATCTATATGCCAAGAAGTGATGGGGCCAGATGCCATGATCTTTGTTTTATGAATGTTGAGTTTTAAGCCACCTTTTACACTCTCCTCTTTCACTTTCATCAAGAGGCTGTTTAGTTCTTCTTTGCTTTCTGCCATAAGGATGCTGTCATCTGTGTATTCGAGGTTATTGATATTTCTCCTGGCAATCTTGATTCCAGCTTGTGCTTCATCCAGCCCAGCATTTCACATGATGTACTCTGCATATAAGTTAAATAAGCAGGGAGACAATATACAGCCTTGACATACTCCTTTCCCGATTTAGAACCACTCTGTTGTTCCATGTCCAGTTTTAACTGTTGTTTATTGACCTGCATGTACATTTCTCAGGAGGCAGGTAAGGTGGTCTGGAATTCCTACCACTTTTAAGAATTTTCCACAGTTTGTTGTGAAAACAAACACAGTTTATTGGCATCGTCAATAAAGCAGAAGTGGATGTTTTTCTGGAACTCTATTGCCTTTTTGGTAATCCAGTGGATGTTGGCAATTTGCTCTCTGGTTCCTCTGCCTTTTCTATATCCAGCTTGAACATCTGGTAGTTCATGTTCAGGTACTGTTGAAGCCTGGCTTGGAGAATTTTGAGCATTACTTTACTAGCGTGTGAGATGAGTACAATTGTGCAGTAGTTTGAACATTCTTTGGCATTGCCTTTCTTTGGAATTGGAATGAAAACTGACCTTTTCCAGTCCTGTGGCCACTGCTGAGTTTGCCAAATTTGCTGGCATAGTGAATGCAGCACTTTCACAGCATCATCTTTCAGGATTTGAAATAGCTCAACTGGAATGCCATCACCTCCACTAGCTTTGTAGTGATGCTTCCTAAGGCCCACTTGACTTCACATTCCAAGATGTCTGGCTCTAGGTGGGTGATTACACCATTGTGTTTATGTAGGGTCTTCTGTGTATTCTTGCCGCCGCTTCTTAATATCTTCTGCTTCTGTTAGGTCCAGACCATTTCTGCCCTTTATTGTGCCCATTTTGCATGAAATCTTCCCCTGGTATCTCTAATTTTCTTGCAGAGATCTCTAGTCTTTCCCATTCTATTGTTTTCCTCTCTTTCTTTGCATTGATCACTGAGGAAGGCTTTCTTATCTCTCCTTGCTATTCTTTGTAACGCTGTATTCAAATGGGTCTATCTTTCCTTTTCTCCTTTGCCTTTAGCTTCTCTTCTTTTTTCAGCTATTTGTAAGCCCTCATCAGACAACCATTTTGCCTTTTTGCATTTCTTTTTCTTAGGGATGGTCTTTATCACTGCCTCCTATAGGGTGTCACATACCTCCATCCATAGTTCTTCAGGCACTCTGTCTATCAAATCTAATCCTTTGAATCTAATTGTCACTTCCACTGTATAATGGTAAGGGATTTGATTTACGTCATACCTGAATGGTCTAGTGGTTTTCCCTACTTCCTTCAATTTAAGTCTGAATTTTGCAGTAAGTTCATAATCTGAGCCACAGTCAGCTCCTGGTCTTGTTTTTGCTGGCTGTATAGAGCTTCTCCATCTGGCTGAAAAGAATATTAATCAATCTGATTTCAGAATTGACCATCTGCTGATGTCCATTTGTAGAGTCTTCTCTTGTGTTGTTGGAAGAGGGTGCTTGTTATGACCAGTGTGTTCTCTTGGCAAAATTCTGTTAGCCTTTGCTTTGTCCCATTTGTTTCACATGTACATAACAGTTCAGTATTTGTATACATTATGAAATAATCCCCACAGTAAATGTAGTTAAGATCCATCACCACACACTTACACATTTTTGTGTGAGTGAGGGGAACTTCTAAGATGTACAGTTTTAGCAACTTACAAATATTGCTAACTCTAGTCACCATGATGTACATTATATACCCAAGACTTATTTATTACAGATATATGTTGAATAAATGAATTGAGATATTTTAAATTGGGTAGAAGAAAACCTAGAAAAGAAGTGCAGGGCATCATCTGAGAGGTAGGAAGGCTAGGAAAATGTGGAGCCACAGGCAGGTACATGTTGTTATACGTTTGTCAAAACCCATAGCATATGCAACACCGAGAGTGAACCCTAAGGTAAACATAAAGGCTGGGTGGTAATGACATAGGCATGGAAGTTAATCTCTGGTAACAAATGTCCCACTCTGGTGGGAGGCTCTGCATGTGCACTGGGCAAAGGATTTATGGGAACTTCCACACTTTCTCAGGCATGTCCGACTCTTTTCAATCCCATGGACTGTAGCCTGCCAGGCTCCTCTGTCCATGGAAATCTCCAGGCAAGAATACTGGAGTGGGTTGCCACTTCCTTCTTCAGGGGATCTTCCAAACCCAGGGATTGAACCCGGGTCTTCTGCATTGCAAGCATATTCTTTACCCTCTGAGCCATCAGGGAAGCACTTTCTACTCCATTTTGCTCTGAACCTAAAATTGTTCTGAAAAAACCTGTGTACTGAAAAAACCAAAAAGGCCACAGCAGAAAATGTTCAAGGAGGAGCAGGTGTTTGGCCAGGAGAGTTCATTGTTGCTGAGCCTGGGAGCAGGATGGAAATATGTCCCTCGGTTGGTGATGTGATCACACTGGTTACACTGGTCTCACTTAGGTGAGAACGGTTTCTGCCGAGTGACGGGGTGGGAGCTGGACTGGAGAAGACTTAAGAGAATGGAAGGCAAGAAAATTACTAAATGAATACGGGAAAGCCTTTCAAGAAGTTTCACTGGTTCTCATGAAAGAATATCACATGAGTAGGGCAAAGGATATTCTCTTGCCAAAGAGGACAGAATGTGAATGTGCTCAAGCCTCGGGATTAGTTGTTAAATTCTTATCACAGAGGTATCTGCTCACTTGCCCCATGAGTGTGCAATCAGTAAATTCCATGCTGCAGGAAAACTTACAGGTCAATGCCCCAGGTTCTTATTTCTTTTTGGTTGTGTCAGTCTTAGTGGCAGTATTTGGAATCTTAGTTGCAGCATGTGGGATCTAGTTCTCTGACCAGGGATTGAACCAAGGCTTCCTGCATTAAGGGAGTCTTAGCCAATGGACCACCAGGGAAGTCCTGCCCCAGTTTCTTTAATAAATGTCTCTGAGCAAAAGATAGGGCTAGAGGCAGAACCTAAGGACTTTAACAAGCTTTTAAGAGTTTTCTTTTTTTAATTAATTAGCAAGTCTACTTTATTTTGGGGGGCTCCAAAATCACTGCAGATGGTGACTGCAGCCATGAAATTAAAAGATGCTTACTCCTTGGAAGAAAAGTTATGACCAACCTAGATAGCATATTCAAAAGCAGAGATATTACTTTGTCGACTAAGGTCTGTCTAGTCAAGGCCATGGTTTTTCCTGTGGTCATGTATGGATGTGAGAGTTGGACTGTGAAGAAGGCTGAGTGCCGAACAATTGAGGCTTTTGAACTGTGGTGATGGAGAAGAATCTTGAGAGTCCTTGGACTGCAATGAGATCCAACCAGTCCATTCTGAAGGAGATCAGCCCAGGGATTTCTTTGGAAGGAATGATGTTAAAGCTGAAACTCCAGTACTTTGGCCACCTCATGTGAAGAGTTGACTCATTGAAAAAGACTGATGCTGGGAGGGATTGGGGGCAGGAGAAGGGGACGACAGAGGATGAGATGGCTGGATGGCATCACTGACTCGATGGACGTGAGTCTGAGTGGACTCCGGGAGTTGGTGATGGACAGGGAGGCCTGGTGTGCTGCGATCCATGGGGTCGCAGAGTTGGACACAACTGAGCGACTGAACTTGACTGAACTGAAACTATATGGTCTAGAGATGACCATCTGTGTGATAAAATTGTAAAGAAATGCAAGGAAGTGATCACCATAAAAAGTCAGGAGACTTGTTTCTTTTACGGGGAGGTGGGAGCAGTGAATGAGTCAGGGCACACCAGATTTCTGGGTGGTGGTGTTATAACTCATTCAGCTCGAGAGGAAGAAGTCTGGCTGTAGAGAAAAGAATCACATGGAAAGAGATACATGAAATTGAAGAAGGGGTGTGTAGGTGTGTGTGTGTGTCTCACAATGGCAGAAGCAGGCAGGAACCACTGGGGCAGTCATTCTCGTCCCTCTCCCCATGGTGCTCCGAGGTCCTCAAGCCCTTGCCCTTCTGTGAGGCAGAAAGGGCAAGGGTTATTCTCCCGATTTTATGGTTGGAAAAACTGAGGCCTGAGTGTGTGTGACCTGCCCCAGGTCACACTGCTCATCAAGGGTAGAGGCTGCCCAGATCCCAGGCCCCAGCCCAGGAGTGAGCAGGGCAGCTGGCTCACCTGACGCTGCCCTGTCCCCTGCAGGAATTGCTGAGATTCTGATGAACAGACCGAGTGCCCGCAATGCCCTGGGGAACGTCTTCGTCAGTCAGGTGAGTAAGGGCGGGCACCAGGGTGGGCTGGGGCTGAGCTGGGAGGTATCTGATCGGGTCTCCTCTGCAGCTGCTGGAAGCTCTGGCCCAGCTTCGGGAGGACCGGCAAGTGCGTGTCGTGATCTTCAGGAGTGGAGTGAAGGGTGTGTTCTGTGCAGGTGGGTTTCCTTCCTTGCCTCCAACCCAGGGCTCCCACCAGCCTGCATTTAGGGAATATTTAGGTTGTTTTAGCATAGGACTCGGCCTTCCCAGGTGGCACTACTGGTGAAGAACCCACTTGTGGACACAGGAGACACTGGTTTGATCCCTGGGATGGGAAGATTCCTTGTAGGAGGAAATGGCAACCCACTCCGGTATTCTTGCCTGGAGAATCCCCATAGACAGAGGAGCCTGGGGAGCTACAGTCTATAAGGTTGCCAAGAGTCGGACATGACTGAAGCGACTTAACACACACCACAGGACTCATTCCCATTTTAAAGATGTGAACTCAGAGGTGAAATTCCTTGCTTAGAGCAACACAGCTAGTGAGAATTCAGTTAGAACTTGACCTCTCTGACTCCCAAATCCCTGTTCTTTCCGTTCTGACCCTTCATTGAGGAAATGAGAAAACGGAGTCCAACGACACTCACCAGGTCTGTGGCCAAGATCGGACTGGCTTACTGCCCCTTTGCCCACCCACAAGCTTTCAGTCCCTGTCAATGAGGCTCTTCCACGTCTCTGCACCATTTGGTCCTCACAACAGGGCAAGCACCATGGACTTCCTTCCTGAGACGAGAAATGCCGCATCCCAGGCCCACAAGAAGCAAGCGAATGAGAGTTGAGCTAAGAACTGACTCTGGGGTGGCTGTGGAGGGGGCACTGAGGAGACGGGAAGAGGCTGCGGAGGGCGAGGCTGGGAAGCGAGTGATTCTCAGGCAGTTTCAAGGGCATGTGGCTCAGTCCCCAGGCCTCAACGGTCAGGATCCAGGTGAGCAGCCTGGGGAGGGAGGTGGCAAGGGAAGTATGCGGACCAGTCTGCCTGACCCCGCTGCCCTGATCGAGGCCCTCGTCCTACTCCGGCCCCTTCCTTTGGCTCCCCCATGGTCTGACGTCTTCCATCACAGTCACTTCGTGACTGTTAGCCCCGCTCCTCACCCCGCTAGTGAACGACAGGAAAGTAGGAGGCGTGCAGGAGGTCTGAATCTGCCCCTAATTTGCTCTGGAATTCTGGGCTAGTCCCTGTCTCTCTCTGGGCCTCAGTTTCCTGATCTGTCACTGAGGGGCTAGGACTAATCAGACTCCCGAGGGCTCTCCCAACTGACTTTCCCATAATCTAGGACTTGCAGACAGTATATTCACCGCTTACTACTGCCTCAGGCTCCGGCTATCTGGCCTTCAGTGACCCTCCACTGGCACTACTCTCATGAAGGACCCTGCCCACGCCCATGCCACTGTCCCCTGCACTCACTCCTCACCTTCCTTGACCTTCAGCCTCTTCCAGCAAGCCCTTCTTTTAAAAAATAATTATACCTGATGTATGCCAATTATTTCTCAATAAAACAGGAAAAAATAAATTTTTATATTACTATTTAATGTTTTGTGAGTTGTCACATTTTATACATTATACAAAATTTACATTTAATCACATAATTTACATTTTAATCACTTTTAAGTGTAAAATTCACTGACATTAAGTGCATTCACAAGATTATTCAACAATCACCACTATCCATTTCCAGAAAACTTTCATCATCTCAATAAACTGCATACTCATTAAGCAATTCCTCCGCATTTCCCTAACACCCAGTAACCTCCATTCTACTTTCTATCTTTACGAATTTGTCTACTCTATTTCTTACAAGTAGAATCATACGTTTGTCCTTTCATGGCTAGCTTATTTCACTTGGCATCATGTACTTCATGTTCATCCATGTTGTAGCATATTGCAGAATTTCTATCCTTTTTAAAAGTGAATAATATTCCTTTTCACATATATATTCCACATTTTTTTAATCCATCTGTTGACGGACTTGGGTGGTTCCCACATTTTGGCTATTGTGATTAATACTGCTATGAACATTGGTGTGCACGTATCTGTTTTGAGTCCTTGCGTTCAATTCTTTGGGGTATATACTTAGGAGTAAAGTGGCTGGAACACATAGTAATCCTACTTTGAACTTTTGGAGGAAGCACCAAAATATTTTTCATGGCAGCTGTATCATTTGACATTCCTACCAGCAGTACATCAGAGTTCTCCACTCCAATGTCAACACTTTTTTGTTTGTTGTTTATAATCACCGTCTAAATGGGTAAAAAGCAGTATCCTATTGTGGTTTTTATTTGCATTTCCCCAATGATGTTGAAAACACTTTTCAGTGCTTACTGCCTTATCTTCTTTTTTTAAATATTTATTTGGCTGCACTGGGTCTTCGTTGAGGGACACAGGATCTTCAATCTTCATTGTGACATGCCACCTTTTAGTTCAGGCATGAGAGCTCTAGTTCCCCAACTAGGGATCAAACTTGGGCCACCTGCATTAGAAGCCCAATCTTAGCTACTGGACCTGGTGGGAAATCCCACTGGCTTATTTTCCTTGGAGAAATGTCTACTTAGGTCCTTTGTTTGTTTTTGGCCACTCTACACAACTTGCATGATCTTAGTTCCCCAAACAGGGATCAAACCGTGCCCCCTGCAGTGGAAGCATGGAGTCTTAAACCACTGGATCCCCAGGGAAGTCCTGTGTTTTTGGTTGTAGGAAACCTTTACATAGCCTAGATATCAGTTCCTTACCAGATGTGTGATTTGCCAGTATTGCCTTCCATTCATGGGTTGTCTTTGCTCTCTTGATAGTGGCTTTTGATGCATTAGTTTTTAATTGTGATGAAATCCAATTTATCTTTTTGGTTTTGCATCGATTCTCTTTTGAACTCCTCCTCCCTCCCTGGCTTCCCTGACCGAGTTTTCCTGGTGTTTCTCTTTCCTCTCTGGCTGCTTCTCTTCAGGTTTCCATTGCTGGATCCTTTGACAGCCTGGGATTCAGTGCCAGGTCATTTCCCAAGGGCTGTCACCCTTGCATCTGCAGGTGCAGACCTGAAGGAGCGGGAGCAGATGAGTGAGGCAGAAGTGGGGCTCTTTGTCCAGCGGCTCCGAGGCCTGATGACTGAGATTGGTGAGGGTTCAGGAGTGGGGAGGAGGAGGGCATTCAAGGTCCTGCTGATCCTAGCCTCACCCAATCTACCATACTCTAAAGACAGAATGGTTTCTGTTGTGAGGTGGGGCTCTTTGTCCAGCGGCTCTGAGGCCTGATGACTGAGATTAGTGAGGGTTCTGGAGTGGGGAGAAGAGGGTATTCAGGGGTCCTGCTGATCCCAGCCTCACCCAATCTACCATACTCTAAAGACAGAATGGTTTCTGTTGTGAGCTCTGTGGAGAGATGATTCTCCCAGGGAGAGGGGGCAGGGACAAGGAATTCTACGAGGAGGAGGGTGTCACGAGGATCCAAAGGGCACTGGCTCCCCAGCATTAGTGCCCTGCTAGTTCTGACCCCCAGCCCCTGTGCCCTCAGGGTACAAGCCTGGCCATTCCAGAGTCAACTTTCAGCAAGCATACTTGCAGGCTTTGACAAATGCTTGTTCCTTTTTCTGGAATATCCCTCCTAGGCCATCTGAACTGTTTATGCATTCTTTAAGACCACCAGTGCCTCCTCCTCAAGGAAGCCATCCCTGGCCCATCATCCAAGCTTCCTTTCTCAGTTCACTGATCACCCTGGGTCGTCATCACCTCTTTGCCCGTCTCCCTTCCCCATGTCAGATTCAATTCTGTTCCCAACACACAGAATGAGAAGGGAGAGCAAGAAGGCGGGTCCTGGGGAGGCCCACAGGAGGGTGGGCCTGACCAGGCATCACCCTGCCCATCCATCTCCCCATTCCCATTCCCCAGCTGATCCCACAACTTTCCCCAGTGGGAAAACTAACTGCTAAGATAACCTGGCTGAGGTACCAGGTAAGCTCCCCAAGCTTGGGACCAAGGACACCGTCTATCACAACCAGCTAGACCGTCTCCTACCCTGAGACACTGTCCTGGTCCTACCAGGGCCTCGCAGGCTGAGCCCTCCTTTGTCTCCACAGCAGTGTTCCCTGCACCCACCATTGCAGCTATGGATGGGTTTGCCTTGGGTGGAGGCCTGGAACTTGCCCTGGCCTGTGACCTCCGAGTGGCAGGTACTGGGTACGGGGAGAGGTGTGGAAGGGTGGGAGGGAAGAGTGAATGAAACAAGCTAATTCTGGGGGTTCTGCAGTCAGCCACTGCTCTCAGCTTTCCAACAAACCCCACAACTAAAGGCAAAGTGGGAGCCAAGGAATTCAGGCAGTAGCGGTTCCCCACCCACTGCCCAGCCCCTGACTGCTACAGGACTTGTCCCTTCCCTGAGTTGGCTGCCCTCAGCTCAGGACTGTTTGTACCAACCCCGGGCCAACTGCTGACACAACTAGAAAGAACATAGAGAGCGAAGGTTGGGGACAAAGGTATCTATTCAGTCTTCCAGTTCTGTCCAAGCCGGCTGTATCGATCATGCTGTGAACAAAGGTGAGCCATGAGGGCAGCCTGTTACATGCCCAGTTAATCACAGCATGACTGGGCAGGAGCAGTGCCCTACAGTAGCTCTATCAGAATCCACAGAGGTTTGCATCAGCAGCTCAGAGAAATTGAACTTCAAAATGTGGAGGGCAGGGAGGATGAAGATAATTAATTGCTTTTAACCTTGCTGACTTGGTGGTTAGGTGTGCCCTCTTTAGAGCCAATCAGAGAAGATATGAGACTTCCCTGTAGCTCAAATGGTAAAGAATCTGCTTGCAATGCAGGAGACCTGAGTTTGATCCCTGGGTCAGGAAGATCCTCCGGAGAAGGAAATGGCAATCCACTCCAGTATTCTTGCTTGGAGAATCCCATAGACAGAGAAGCCTGGAGAGCTAAAGTTCATGCGGTGGTAGAGTCGAATACAACTGAGCGACTAATGCTTACTTTAGAGAAGATCTGAGTGTTATCATGGTGCTACTACTTCTCCTGCCACTAAGAACTTTCTTTTTTAACATGTAGCCCCAGGCATAGAGGGACTTTATATCCACGTGATACATAGCAGAGAGAAGCCATCAAAATACCAGGTCAGGTCATAGCACCAACTCTGGTTCTACCTGCCTGAGTTTAGGGGAGCTAACTTGCAGGGTTTGATGGATAGAAGGGTGAATGTAAACCCCTCCCCTCCCATACTGCATGGTTCGGAGGGACTGTGTTGAGGGAATTCAGGAGAAGCCTGTGGGGTGGGACACTCAAGGAGGGCTTCTCACAGGAAATGCAACTCAGAAAAAAGGATGTGGATCAGAATACAGGAAAATTTCAGGCTGACAGAAAGCTGGGAGGAAAAACTGGTGGAAGCAGGAGTCACTGACACTCTCGGCCAGACCTGAGTTAACATGAGACTGAGAATCCATTAACTTACAAATAGGTAGTGGGTATCATCCAGGAACGCTTCCTTGTTCTAAGGTTCATGACCTCCCTTGATCCTTGGCAACTTTATAACACAGGTAAAAGAGATGTTATCACTTTTATTTCCCCCATCCACGAGGCTCAGAAAGGCTAAGAGAGTTGCTCAGTGAGTTGTGGAGGTAGGGTGAGTGCTGGGCCTTCTGACTTCCAGATTAGGGCTCTTTAAAGGTAGTGACTGGAGGAGCCTGGCTATGGACGCACCATGAGAGAAGAAATTGGCTGGAAGGGTGAGCAGAGCCCACAGAGTGTCTCTTATCCTCTGGGATTGGAGCTGGAAGACAGGGTGGGGGCTTCACTCTGTTCTGTCTAAGCAGCTTCTTCGGCTGTCATGGGACTGATTGAGACCACCCGAGGGCTCCTCCCAGGAGCAGGTAATCTCAACACACACCATCCATCCTCTACCTGTTCACTCTATCCAGCACAATTCCCTACTTCCCTCTTTTGCCCTACATCCTGGGCTCTCCCCCGCCAGCCTAACCCACTCTTGTCCTCTGAGAGGTCTTGGCTGACTCCCAGCCAGGGCCTCCCCTGGGCCCCCACATTCCATGAGGATTCACCATCCCTACTCCATCCTGGCAGGAGGGACTCAGAGGCTGCCTCGATGCCTGGGAGTGGCCCTGGCGAAGGAGCTCATCTTCACAGGCCGACGACTGAGTGGGGCGCAGGCCCAGGCTCTGGGGCTGGTGAACCACGCTGTGGCCCAGAACGAGGAGGGCAATGCTGCCTACCACCGGGCACGAGTACTGGCCCAGGAGATCCTGCCCCAGGTACGACTGCCACTCAGCACGGGTGGGCCTGCCACTGGGGATCACAGGTGGGGAAGCCAGGGGGCAAGGGTGTCTCATGCAACCACACAAGATCCATTTTCCCAGATTTATAAAATTAACCGTCTTTGGCGGTTTTGCTTCCATTCAGCCGTCTAGTAAGTAATACTAAATCAGATTTTAACTTAAGGTCAAAATTGAGTTCCGAGGGGCTGGGATCAATTAAGCTTGAAAATCCTCAGAACAGCCTGTAAAACTGAACCTCCTGAGATGATGCAAATGATCTCTGTCTGTGCCATCCACTAAGGCAGTCACTAGCCACGTGTTTTGTTGTTATGTTCAACTCTGTGAGACTCCTCAGACTGTAGCCCACCAGACTCCTCTGTCCATGGTATTTTACAGGCAAGAATACTTCAGCGGGCTACCATTTCCTTCTTCAGGGGATCTTCCCAACCCAGGGACTGAACCCGAGGCTCCTGCTTGCCAAGCAGTTTTTTACCCTTGAGCTACCTGGGAAGTCCCACTAGCCACATTACTTAAATTAAAATTTGAATTTCTCAACTACACTTCCCATATTTTAATGCTAATAGACACATTTGGCTGTTGGCTATTGTACTGGACAGTAAAGCATGACTGTGTTCCAAAATTGAAAATGCCAGATTCTTTAAAGCAGGTAAAGAACTACCAGCCCATCTTTCGACCACACATGTGGTGGAAAAGCACCTGAAATGCATGACGTAGGACATGTGTTAAGGCCCGTACTCTTTTTTAATCCTCAAATAGCCTATTAGCATAGTCTCCCCAGAAGTGTAGATGCCCAGGGAGTGGGTTAGGCCCTGCCTACATGTAATCTCCAAGTACCCGAGAGGCTCCACTGGCTTCTCATTTCTCTAAGAGAGCCAGAGGGAGGTCCCAAGTTTCCACAAAGACAGGCAAGCAGCTGAAATGCAGCCAGGTTCTGTTAAGTTGTAATACTCACTGAGCCCATATGGTGCACCCTCATCCTTTAGACACAATCAGACACAAACAATCCTGGGTACTTTAATGGTGTCCCAGTGTTAGAACAATCCAGTTGAGGTGATTATGCCTGTCGTGTCTGTGCTATAACAGACCCAACAAGGTTAACTGACTGCTCATCAAAGTCAAAGAAAGTGATTGCAATAACACCACAAAGACAACACTATTTTGGCATCCATTCTGCATAATACAGAATACATATGATAGCTAGTATTTTAAGGAGTGGAGACCATGTAGAAAATTTTTAAAGAACAAACTAAATCTTTAATGGATTTCAAATACAAAAAATTAAAGACATGTTGCAAAAGTGATATAATATTGTTAACCATACTCTATCATTTTAATATTATTAACACAATATTTGAATTATTCATGAAAAGTAAAAAAAGAGTTATCTTATTTAGGGGGGAAAAAAATCTCCCTCAAATATCCTGCCTCTTTTTATAACTTTGAGTTCTTTACTTACTTACTTGCTTAGTTACTTGAGGGCAAGGACTATAAAAAACTGATGGTTTAAGTTTGGTTTAAAAGCATTTGTTTTGTCTTCATTTCTTGTTTATAGTTTCATCACCCATAAATGGAGAGTCTGATGCTGTTCACTTTAATGCTGTCATGTTTCTCTTATTACTTGGTTAGAAAGTCTGAACTGATAACAAAACTCTGAGTGACTCAGGGTAGTAGCTGATTACACTTACACAGATTGAGGGGTCTATTTGTGGACTCTAAGGTTTGTCTTTTTGCATAAAATAAAAAACTGGGTCTTTGAGCTTAGTCTCAAGATGATTCAGGCTTCTGATTTTTCAATATATTGAAATAATGGTATTTTACTAATTACTAGTATTTCAGTATTTAAAAGTAGCTTTCCATACCAAAACAACAGCCTACCAAAAACTAGTATTAGAATCATTAATGCAAATCCTGGGACATTCTGATGCAACCTGTTTAACTTCCAGGTGAGTTACTGAGTGCCAAATATGAAGATTCCCTATGGGCTGAGTGCGAGAGATGCTGTTGTAGACAGCTGCCCTCTAGTGGACAAATTACCAAAACTGGGCCAGTCAAATTGCTCCAGAGATTACAGCCCCAAAGAGCCTATCAATAACACAAGGTCCACAAATTAACACTCAGATTTTCCCTTTAAACAGTAAATATACTTTACCCTTTGAATATGGATTTGAATACCTTTTCCATTTGAACATCAAAGTAATGGAATATCCTGTGGCAACTGTGACTCACTGTTCGCATTTCCAAATAACATAAAATGATGCATCATATTTCTAACTGACCTTCACAGAGTGTTCCATGGAAGAACACACGTTGGAACTGTGAAGGTTCACTTCAGTTCAGTTCAGTTCAGTCGCTCAGTCATGTCCGACTCTTTGCGACCCCATGAATCGCAGCACGCCAGGCCTCCCTGTCCATCACCAACTCCCGGAGTTCACTCAGACTCATGTCCATAGAATCGGTGATGCCATCCAGCCATCTCATCCTCTTATACATGGATTTTTTTCCTACTAAATACATACTACAGCACTACGCGATCCAAGGTTGGCTGGATTTGTGGACGTAGAACTCTTTACAGGGCGGGTTGGCTGTTACGTTCTGTGCAGATTTTTTACTGCATGGACAGTTGGTTCGCCCAAGCTCTGGGTTGTTCAAGGGACAACTACATATATGTACACACACACACTCAGAAACATAAATATGTGTGTTTTCAACACAGAGACAACATGGCTATATAGTTTTTAATTTTCTCCAATGAGAAATCAGTAGCTATATTCATGACAAGTCAAATAGGATAGAAGAATAAGAAGGACATAAAGTAAAAATCAAAAGTAGGGTGATCCTGGTATCCAGGCTCTGTCCAGGTTCAAAGTGAAAAGTCCCACATCCTAAAACACTTCAGTCACTGGCAAAAAGACAAATGTTTTGGGTCACCAAAACATTCCTCAGTTCCCCAGTCAGTTTCCCCAGAGATGACCACTGTTAACAGGTTGCATACTCTTTCAGAAATATTCATTGTTCATGTAAAATATGCACATATAGTCAAATATCTAATTCTAAATTCCTTTAGGACAATTTAGGGGACAAGCAACACACCTTTAAAGGCTAGTCCAGTTCTAACTGACATTTAAAAACATAAGCTAAAAAAAAAATAAAAATAAAAATAAAAACATAAGCTATGCACAGAAAAGAATTCAATCAGTATGGAAAAGTATAAAACAAAAAGTGAAGTTCTTCATTCTCATGACCTTTCTCCCCAAAGACATATCATACCAACACCTTCTACACAAAGTGAATAATATACACAGCACTATGCAGCTTCCTTTTCTCACCTAATATGTTGGAGAGTTGCTCATTTCAGCACATACTTATCAACCTCATTCATTTAAACTGCACACTTTTTCATTCAAGGTATGGATGTGCCATCATTTAACCAGTACTCTCGTGAGGAACATTCACATTACTGACATCTTTATGCTCCTGAAAAATAGCTGGAGTGATTAACTTTGTACATCTTAGTGTCCTCTTGGAAGTGCATCTATAGGGCAGATGCCTACATGGAGTTACAACATGAAAGAGCATGGGCATCTATCTAATTTGCCAGCTCTTGTTAAATTGTCCTCCTGAAGCACTGTACCAGTTTATTCTCCATTCAATTATGTGTGCAAATACTAACAATAATGGGCATTACCAATCTTTTACAGTTTCCAAATGTGAGGTGAAAAGGAGCACCTAACTGTTCTGATTTATGTTTCTTTAAAAGTAAAACCAAGCACACCTTGTGTCTTTTTTGTGAACTAGCTTTCCATACTGTGTGAATGCTAAAAAGTATATATATATACTTTTTTTATATATATAAAAGCTTTTTGTAAAGGAAATGCTTCTGTCATAATATCACAAATATATTCCCCCAGATCTTGATTTTTGCTTGAATCTGTGGTATTTTTCCCAGTCTGAAGTTCTTTCACCCTTATGTAGCTAGTTTTTTCATTTATAGTTTCCATGCTAACAGACTTTTTAAACTGTTCTTTCCTGATAAAAGTCTTACACAACCTTCAAATAATGTAATATGAACAAAACAGGAGGCAAACGCACTCCTTGCCTGGAAGTGCGGTGGGGAATGGAGGGCCAGACCTGCAGTGGCACAAAATAACTAGAAGCAAGATCAGTGAGGCAAAGATGGTCACTTTGGTGCTCTTGCTTCCAAGTGGCCCCTACAAAATGCCCCTCAGGATTTCGATCCAGGCCTGTCAGATTCCAAAGTCCAAGTTCCTACTACCCTCCTGGGGAAAACGTGCTTGCGGTGGAGGCTTGCGTTTGTTGAGATGAGAGGGGTGGAGGAAGGGAGCAGCAGTGGGAAAGCTGACGGAATCAGATCCAAGCTTCGCCACTGACTGGGCGAACGTGGCCAACTGCTTCAGCACCTGAGCCTCGATTGAACCCACCCTGAAGGGATGGGGAGCAGCCTGTGACCATCAGACAAGTCTGTGGGTGGGAAAGCATGTGTACGATGGAGTATGTTGTACACGCTGGAGGGATGCATTAAATGACAAGAATTCCAGATGGTCAGGACTAGGAGGGTTAGGGATCAATCAGTTAGGCTTCCTTCATTATTGAAAAGGAACATCAGCTAATTAGTAGGTATAACACTAACAAAAGTAAATACTGTCACTAGAATAGCTTGATTTCTACCCAGACCTCCTCCCCCATCGTGGAGCTTGTGTGCCTAACCGTGAGCACTGACTGATCCCCTTCTCAACCAAGCGTTTTCTTTTCCCTAGGCCCCCACTGCTGTGCGGCTGAGCAAAGTAGCCATTGACCGAGGAATAGAGGTGAGAGGGTTCTGGGTCGGAACTTAGCATCTGCTAAGGTCAGTGGGGTGGCTGGGAGGCAGTGCTTTCAGGGCACACAGATGGACAGCACAGCTGGAAAGAACTCCAGAACTGGACTCTTCTAATAGACTTGGAGCCTGAACCTCTCTCTTTGTGCCTTAGTTTTACCCATCTACAAAATGAAGTTTGGCCAGGTGATACTCCAAATTACATTTCATCCTCATTTCTCTCCCTTGGAGAGGGAAGGTAACTGAAGTCCAGAAAGGGTAAATGACTTACCCAGGGTCACAGAGCAAATGAGTTACAAGAACCCAGGTCTGCATGGCTATCAGTCCATGTTCTCAGGATTATGCTGGTGGTCAGTAATGCGGCCTCACAGACAGGGCTCAGGCATGCTGACTTGGCTGCAGCTAACTCATCCTACACATCAGCTTATTCATTCATTCCACACTAAACCTGGATCTGAACTGGGACACTGGAATGAATCAAATACAGTCACTGCCCGTAAGGTGGGGAGAGGGACTGACACCAATCACTAATAAAAAGTCAAGAGTACCACGCAGACAGCCTGGAGAGGGTAGAGCTGCACCATCCATAGGGCTACTGTGTACAGGGCTGGACAGTGCTGCACTGGAGAATGTTTTCTAGAACTGGGGTTTAGGCTGAATAAGAATTCCAGAAAAACTGCAAAGTGTGAGAGAAAACACAGAGGTGTATAAATAAGCAACTCAACTGAACAGGAGGAAGGGATGAGTGTGTCAGCACAGCAGTGAGGTCAGGGGCATGGGCCCTGGTGCTGGACCATCTGGGTTCCAAGACCTGTTTTTCCACACACTGTTGTGTCTTTACACAAGTCACTCTACCTTTCTATGCCTCAGATTTCTCAGCTGTGTAGTAGGGAAAATAACTGCTGCTATGAACAGTACTTCTCTTACAATAGTGCCGTTAAGTGAGTAATAGCAAGCAGTGGACAGTAGAGACTGGAAGCTGCCAGGGGCCAAGTCACGCAGGCCTTAGTTCTGAGGGCAATGGAAAGCCAGCAGAGTTCATTAACGGGGGTGACAGGAGGCATGGTGAGGCAGCCAGGTCGGGAAGGAGGGAACAGTGGCTGTGCAAGCACAGCTCACACACTCCCTCCTCATCTCTAAGGCTGTTTGTAACCCTCCCTGTTGTTCTCACAGCCGCCATTCATCCTAGCACTGCTTCACCTCTGTAATGAATGGTGTTCCCTCTCCAGTAGGGGATTCCTTATCACACCATCTCTCTCCATATGGGTTGGCATACAGTAAGCCTGGGTAATTGTTTGCTGGAAGAATCCAGGAAACAGCAGGAAGTGGTGTAGGGAGCAGGGCGAGCTGGCGCCCAGGGCACATGGAGGTGGGCAAGGCTGATCCAGGCACCACTTCTTTCTTGCAGGTGGACATTGCATCAGGGATGGCCATTGAAGGGATATGCTATGCCCAGGTACGTGTCTGCTGCCAGTCCTGCATGCTTGTAAGCAGAGGCCAGGCCAGAGTGGGGTCCTTGGGTACTATTAGTACATGACCAATTGAATAGGTTCCTCCCAACCCACACAGTCGGTCGTTGGGGCACTCCTCTCCTCAGTCAGCCTGCACTGATCCCAGGGGAGCCACAGAACACTCTCTGGGACTGTTTCCTCAGCCATCTAATGGTGCTGTACCCTGCCCTACTTTGCTGCCCAGAGAATCACAGAGGAACCAGACAGGAGAATAGCAGCTTCTGAGTTCTCTGTATCAGTGGCTACTGGTGCAGGCCAGGCTGTACCAGCCAAGAGCCCAGGCTGGAGGATGCCAAGGCCTTGATTATTGCCTATAGGTTGTGTATGCTGGATGGTGGGACAATAAACTGTGGCTGACCCACTTAGCCCCTTACTCCTTAGTGAGTCAAAAACATTAATCTCCAGGCTAACAAATAACAAAAAATCCTCCTAAATGGGGGTTTGGGAACTTGTAGAACTTGATGTAAACCAAATGCACACCAGGATTCAAAGCCAGAGCTCTTACCACAAAGCCTAGTCTTTTCTACCGAGTAGCCTCATTTCAGACTGCTGAATGAGACTGTGAGCTCTCAAGATGTACACTGTGCACAAAATCAGGCTGGTGTGAGGAGACCAAGGAGCCACCAAGGCCCACAGGTTTGCATGACCCAACACCAGAGTCCAAAGACAGTGAAAGACTTGGATTCTGGCCTCGCCATGGGCTGAACAACCTTGAGTAAGTCTTTACTGGTTTATGGACCTGTCCCTGCAAACTGATACTCTGTATGTTGTTTCAGAACATCCCAACCCGGGATCGGCTGGAAGGCATGGCTGCTTTCAGGGAGAAGCGCCTCCCTAGATTTGTTGGCGAGTGACCTCCATTTAACCTGAAGCAAGGGAGATGCACACCTTACAGGCAGGATCCGGGAGGAAGAAGTGCAGCCTCTGCCCTCACCATTTCACCTCTCTGGGTTCCAGCTGCCTCACAAGCACAATGACGGACAGGAAATGACAGGCACGGTGCCTGGTACCAGGGTGCTGACGATGCCAGCTACTGCTCCCTTCGTTACGCCTCACCCAGGCGAGCTCATTTCTGGAGTCGGGTTTGCTTTGGAGCATACCTGTCTCTCCCTAATAGGGCGATAAACTAAGGATAAAACAGACCCCTCTGGGCCTTTACAGCACTGGCACTCAGGCCTGACCTCTGCGTCTCGGTTATTAGGTGCTCACCAGAGATGGCAAGAGGCTGTAAGAACCACCCCACAACGGCCCTGTTTCTCCCTCAGTACAACAGAGATAATAAGGAAACCGTGGTTGTGGTTGAATAGACTCAGCTCTCTGCCAGTTACTCACTGTTTGCCTCAGCCTCCTCAACTGTAATGAACCTGTTTTGAGGGTTAAAAAAATAATAAAATACCTGATATTCCATAAACATGAGTTATGATTAATGTACAGTGTTCTTTTAAGAACCAGATGAAATCACTACTGTGAAAACCTTTTGTAAACGGTAGGGTGGCAGGCAAATCTTGGCTGGTGCATTTAGTAACTTTCAGGAGCCCTGAGAAGGGAACGATTAACTCAGGTGGACAACATGGGAGATTAGGAAATGGACAGGTAACACTGCAGTTGAAGGCTGAAGGATCGAACAGGCAATGGAGGCCAAGAAGAGGGAAACTGAGGGGAACAGCACAAGCGAAAAAGTGAGCAAGATGATGGCACTCTGAAATAAAGGCGGGCTGATATACACATGCGCACACTAGCCTCAGCAGCCCTCCTCCTATACCAGGGCCGGGCAAGAGACAGTCACGCGGTCATTCTTTACCTGATCTGAGCTTCCTAAGCCTGTGCCTGGGCAGGCTCAGGAGTTACTGAACCATGGGCATGGGCATGGACACAGACCAGTAACGCTGTTGACTTGCTCTTAAAAACAAATGTGCCTCAAAGCTGTACTCATTTCCTGGAAGGACAAGTAAGACAAGAACCCAAGTCTTAGGAGTCAGCACCAACCACATGAGCAGTATTTGTCTACTTAGGAAAGTAACCATCTTGCTATATACTTCCTTCTCCTTATCTGTTAAGTGGGGAGAATAAAACTATCCCAGAGGACTGCTGAAAATCAGAGAAAACATACAGAGGTGCCCAGTGCTGAACTGGACCTCACCAGGCACTATTTCCCACTCATCCTCCTCACATCAGCCCAAACTAGTATCTGGTAACAGCATGTTCTGACATATGGAACCCAGGTCAGTAAACTAAGACATACTTTTAGAATCATACAGAAGAGTGAATGAGAAAATCTGTGGAGTTTCAGGGCTATTGAAGGAAGTAGGTCACAAATTCCCCTTATCCAGTGGGACACCAGTGAGCAATAGTTTGAAAAAACAATTTAGAATAAGAGTAAACCTCATTTGATTTCAAAAGATGATATGGGGCATTCCAGTTAAGAATCTGGCCAGCTTACAGTATAAAAATCTAGTCCTAAAATAAGCTACCGATTAAAAAAAATTTTGTTTCTTTGAAAAATTTAGATGAATGGCATAACATGTTTCATTGATTGCCAATAATAAGGTGAGGAAGGACTTTATTCCATAGAGCATGTTTGCAGAGGACACAAACAAAAGCCTCTCATAGCTTATACTGGGGTTGATGTTGGTTCTCAGAAAAGCTCGTTATTTTTCTCATCCAACTTAGGTAGGAGCACCTCTTTAAATCTTTGGGACAGTCCTTCCTCTGTTTTGGTCACAGTCTCACTCAAATTAAAAATCTGAGGGATTGAGATTTATACTCACTATATAATCTTTCATCTGAACACTTCTCAGTCCTATGACCAGGCCCCACCAGCACCAATTACCCACAATGTTATTATGCTCATTCAGTCTAATGTATAAAGTTGGAGGAAAAAAGGTCAAAGGTAGACTATCCAAAAATCATAAAAATGTATTTCTCTTTCCTCCACCCAACAAGTGGAAGGTAATTTGGTATGTATCAAAAAAAATTTTTCCCTTCCCTCCAAAAGAGGTTCTGCCTTCCAAACAGTACATTTAAACAAATGTATTTCCTAGAACTCTTTCATGTATTTCTTTTCCAAAGGCCTAATATAGCCAGGAATAACAATTCAGGAGATTCTTTCAACCATGTAATTTAACATAAATACAGAGATCCCCCATAGGTATTTCTTTTTTTCTTTCCTCTGACAAATACTCAGTTAAGAAATTGGTCAGGGCTAGAGAAAATTAACTATTCTAACAAAAGCTTACAGGTCTTCCCACAAAGTCCAGGGCTTAATTTTTCAAAACTACTGAAAAGGTATTCCAAGAATGATTCCAACTTGATTTGAGATTATGGCTATCACACAAATCCAAACTTCTTATAACTTACAGAAAATCATCCCCCAAAAGGCCAACAAGGCAATCAGCTCACGAACTCCAACAACTTGTTTCAATCCAACATTTGATTGCTGATACAGCAGAAGGCCTGATACTGAAGACACAGAACCTCTGAGGCCCTGAGGTTAAGAAAGGCCTTCAACAGAGAGAGGGTCTCTGATAATTCATAAAATGCATTTTGAAGTCGTCTACAATGGAGGCTGCAATCTGCTGTGCTTGGGGGTCTGCCTCACTGTGCTCCCGGATGTCACACAAAAGCTGCAATCCTTCTTCTTCAACTAACATCTTGCAGTATTTGCTGGCTGAAAGAAAATCAAGCAAAGAAACCTGATATTCAAGTTGGTGTTTTAAATATTCCCAATTACCACATTCATCATTTTAAAGATGCCAATAATGCTTGGCTTATGCAATTTGATAATGGATGATTATTTTATTAAGTCTATTTCCAGACAACTCTAGCTAAAAGGATAAGAACTTCTTTTATTACAAAAATAATAAAAATTTCATGTTCAGGCAGTATGCTGAGCTAGACAACCTAAAAATACCAGAGCCTGGATAAAATATAATTGAAAAAATTTTAATTCATGGTTGAGTGTACAAAGTAAAGGAACTGTCAAGGAGTCAGACACAAAGAGCAAAAAAAAAAAGCACTTAAAGCTCATGTAACCTCACCTGTAACTTTTCTGGAGTAGAAAGGGACTGTCAGTTTCAGTAATCTAGGAATTTCGACTTTAACTTTAGGAAGTCAGAAGCAGAAATAACGCACACATTTGGCCCCTCAACAGGCCAAACAAGACACGGGATAAGACAATGAAACATCTCTATCTTGGCCTGGGTTCTGGGGAGAAGTCCTTCCTGAGTCCCAACCCCTGAGTTACAGGGGTTGAATTTATACTAGCCTAAATGTTCTTGGAATCCTTGAGCTGAGAAATTAATATAAGGATTAGACCAATCCCAGGAAAACCTCCAGAACACTTAACAGAAGCAAATACAAAACTGTACTAAAGGGACATGTCCACAACTCAGTGTGAAAAGGATTCTCTTAATCAGTGAAATAGTCAATTAAACACAGAAACCACGATCCAAAACACATCTAAAGGACTTCCCTGGTGACTAGTGGTTAAGACTTTGCCTTCCAATGCAGGGGACATGGGTTTGATCCCCGGTTGGGGAGCTAAGATCTCATATGCCTCATGGCCAAAAAAACAAAACATTAAAAAAAAAAAACACACACACACACAGAAGCAAATAACAAATTCAATAAAGAGTTTAAAATGGTCCATCCACATCAATAGAAATCTTAAAAAGAAAAAAACACACAACTAAGACAACCAAGAATGCAGTAAAAAGAAACAAAGACATGGATACTTTTTTTTTAATGGTTACAAGATATGTAGGACTGATTGAGAAAAGGTATAAGATATTTCTGATAAATGTTATAAGAAAGGAATAGAGAGAACAGCTGGAGGGTAATTTTAAAAGAAAATTTCTGAAAATGTTCATCAATTTTGTAAGGTATAACCATGATCTGAAGTCCAGAGGCCATGGAACAAAATAATGACTAGCAAAAACAATGAATAAAATCAAGACAATAAACTGGAAAAAAATATTCGCAACAGTTCCTTCAAATTAAAAAGAAAAAGATTAAAAAAACAGTAAACAAAAAGTAAGCAAAAGAAACCAACAGACAATCCAAATGTAAGAAAAGACAGTTACTTAAAATGTCAAGTTAGAATCACTGTCACCTTAGATTGGCAAAGATCAAAAATTCAACTGAAAGTTTTTTGCAACAATAAAAGGAAACTGCAAGCTCTCATATGTTGCTGATGGGAATGCAAACTGGTAATCAACTCTCTAGAAAGCAGTTTAGCAATACCCACCAAAATTATAAACATTCAAAACATTTTGACTCAGCTCTGCAGATTATATTCGCTAAGTGTACTATGCTTGTACTAATACTATGCTATGTGCAAATGCTAATACTATAAGCCAAGCAATGCTTTATTGAAATGCTTTGCCAATGTTAACTCATTTAATTATCATAACAGTCCTATAAAACAGCTACTAGGACCCCCATTTACAGATGAGGAAACTGGGGCACAGAAAAGTTAAGTAGCTTGCCCAAGCTCCCACAGTTAGTAAATGGAGAAACAGGGAGTAAAGTTCAAATAGTCTGGTTCTGGGGCCTGTTCTCTTAATCACCAGACATATGCATCTTTCCTAAATATATACAGTGTGTGTGTGTGTTTCCCCTGGTGGTCCACTGGTTAGGACTCCAAGATCCCACTGTAGGGGCCCAGGCTCAATACCTCCTGGGGAAATTAAGATCTCACATCCTGTGGGTGTAGCCAAAAATAAAAAGAAGTGTTAGGGCAAGCTCCTAAAAACCATTTTTCTCTATCAGTCCTTTCCTAATTATTCTGCCACTTTAGCTTTAGAATAATCTTCAGATTCCTCATCACTTACTGTATTCATTCACTTGAACTGTATTATATATGTGCAATAGAAAAGAAATGAGGAGTATAATATGTCCATAATTATTTCAGTCTATAAATTATTTCCTAGAGTTCTTTGCACATAGGCCCTAATACTTGTTAAAGCTATTTTAAGATTTTTCAGCATAAAATTATAGTCTATAATCCTTTTTATAATACAAATTCTTTAATTCTTTTATACAGAATTAAAGTCTATAATTCTTTTATAATACAAGCAAAAATTTTAGTAATAATCCTTAGCAAAGAAAAACAGCCAAGAATTCCCAAGAGGAATTTAAAGCAGCAAATGTGGAAAAACATTTAATTTGCCTGAGAAACAACTCCTGACATCTGGCCCCCCAGTCTCCCACAAACCACTACAAAAAGGCAAATCTATGTATTACTTATAGGAAAGATAGTATCATGATAAAATATTCAGTGAAAAAGAGAAAGGTATATGATACCATGCACAGAATGAGCCCATTTTGTCTAAAAACATATGCACATATAGTATATGATAACTATAGCATATATACAGAAAATTACCTGGAAGGATAGTTATCGTTAGCTAATGAACAGTGCTTGCTGCGTGGAATAGGAGCGGGAGCACACTTTCACTTTCTATATTGCTTACCATCCATCCCCAAATAAATTATAATTCAGTAGCATTTTTTATACTAATACAAGCTCTTCAGGTTCTTCTTAAAAAGTGTTAAAATCAGGACATAAGAGAACAATTTTTCAAAATTCCACCTTGAACTTAATCCTTACACAAAAAAATAGCTAAAAAACAATTATCTTTAAATACATACGGTTTTTACTGCAGACATGATACATGGCCCATAATGCCCAGAGCTGAACCTCTGGTTGAGAAAAGTTGCCAAGGAGCGGGAAAAAGGCCTTGAAGGATCTAAATAAGTATAAAGATGTTTCTTCAGAACTCAAGCTAACATCAGGGATATAATAATAATTTTCAACATCCCTGCAGCCACCCCCAGAGTCAATTCTTCATCAAGACAGATGTATTGCTGAGCATATAATTGGAACTAGCATTTAAGAAATTATATTCTGTGTTAGACACTATACATTCAATAACTGATTCCACCCTCAATATTGCACACTGCCAGCTTCATTTTACAGATGACAAAAACTAAGTCTCAGAGATTTTCTTAAAGTGATTTTACAAGTATCACAAAGAAATCAGATTTGAATACAAGGCTATTTGATTCTAATACTTTATTATACCATAGCCTCTACAGAGTGAGTAGACTGAGGACAAGCTTTAAGAGAAGCACTACACCATCATGAAATTACCTGTAAGTGACCAAAGCTGTCATCTTACAACTTGAACTTGGCCATTTCTGGATGGTTGCATACTACACAAAAAGAGAAATCAAGATTTTAGTATTGCTTCATGTCATTTGTAATTATATACATATGAAACAATATAAATTTTCAAAATCGAGGACTACTCAAATTTAGGTATATCTAACCAACCAGCTATTAATTAGACAACCGTTAAATACGCAGAATATGAAGAAAGTCATGTGGAACACAATACACCAGAAAGGGACTTCTGTTTAAAGATGGAAGACTGAGCATGAACGGAACAGTACAACTGGTTTAAAAGAAGATAAACACACATGAAACAAAGCAGAAGAAGATGGTAAGTGATTTAACAGATTAGCACTGGGGAAGGTTAAAGAAAACAAACCATTTTGAACAGAACCCCTAACAGACTTAAAAACTGGGCATACAAAGTATTTCAGGAAGTGAGATTACAGGTAGGGTTAAAAAGAGGAGGACTGGTTGAAAGTACCAAAGAATCGAGACTACCAGATCTCCTCTACCACCCCTTACAAAAATTTTTGGACTGGGCAACCCTATGAACAATTGAGGTTGGAAGTACCATGCTAAAAACAGGGGGCTAAAGTGAAAATTTTAAATACTAAATGCTGAGGTGCCCCTGCCCTCACCTCTATCCTTCTATGGGTGTTTAGACTGCTGGAAGCCAAGCTTATGATTTTCAATCAGGAAAATAGGAATTAAGCAAGGGAGGGAGGCAGGGAGAAAAAGGAAGTAAAGTAAAGGTAAAAGAAGGGACGGAGGAATGAAAAGGACAGAAAGAAATCTCCTAGAACTGAAGGAAAACAAGAGTCCAGAGCAGTAAGTAGCCAATGGAACAGATGAAAGTAAACTCATATCAAGGCACATCACTGAGATTTCCAAACAGTAAAGATAAAGATCTTAAAGCTTCCAAAGAAAAATGGCACAGGACTTCTCAACAGTGATACCAAGAAATATCAGACAATGGAGCAATGACCTAGAAACGTGAAAGGAAAATATTTCAGTACTTGAGTTCTATATCCAGCCATTTGATCAACTAAAGGTGAATGTAAAATAAAGGTCTTTCAAATATAAAAGGTTTCAAATTCTTTTCATACATCTCTTAGGAAGCTACTGGAGGATATGACCCAACAGAATGAGGGAGTATACCAAAGAACAGGAAGGTATGCAATCCAGGAAACAGGGAATCCAACATGAGAGAGCAAAGAGAATCTTCAGGACAACAGTAAAGGGACTTCCTGGGATCTAACAGATATACAAACTATATCTAACAGCTATATCTAACAGATAGAACAAAAACAGAGGCTTGGGAAAGAAGCTGACGTGGACAGAATATGTTTGAAGGTACTGAAAGACATATACTTGGAGTATAAGAACGGATGTGCACTGGGAATTTTCATTTTCCAAAGTGGGAAATAAACTGACAACGTCTAAAACTACAAAGTCAAGGCATAACAACATATGTTAGAGATAAGAAGGTAAACACCAAAAGAAACAGCTTTAAAAAGAGCTGAAAGTGAGAAACAGAAGTGGAATAACCTATGTAAACTGTGTGCATGCTTAATTTTATAAAAGCAAAGTATCAGAAAGAATGCAAAAAATGTTAATAGAGGTTAGCTTTGGGTGGTAAGGTGTGGATGGGTGTGGATGATTCTATCTTTCCCATTTTCTACAATTAACACATATTTCAAAAACTCTTATGATCTAGAAAAATAAGTTTTCTGCAAGAAGAGATGACTCTGGATTTTGTAAAGAGGAACAGTCCTTATACCAGATCCTGGAGAAGTGCTGTCCTCTGGAGGTCACAGGATATCCAGGGCTGTTTGTCAGAGGTCAGGTGGGCTATGATGCCTGCAGCTAAATAGCTGACTTCCAATTCCTTGCTATGGAGCAAGCTGCTGATATGCTTTACCACATCTTCAGTAATCAGCTTGGAAAAGAGTTCTCTGACTTCAGCTACGTTATTCTATGGGGCAGATGGAGTAGAGACTATCAGGAACTGGTTCCTCTCCCTCTCTTACTGCTCAGCTCAGATACATATAAGAACACTCAGTCCCCCCTCCTCCCTCTGATTTAGCCTCACATCTACTACAAACCCATCCCCTTGATGACAAAGATTATTAGTAAGAACCAATCATTGAGGAAGCACTTACTAAGTGCCAGGCACTGTGCTTAGATAGACTGAAATGTCTTTTTTAATCTGCCTCATCTCATTTAATCTTTGATAGTCCTACAAAGAAGTCTGACACTCAGAAAGACTAACTTGTCAGCTTCACATCGATAACAACTGGTTGGAGTAGATTACAAATCCAGGTCTGACTCAAAAACTTAACATTCCCGGGGCCTGCTATATGTTACGTTAGTGTTAACAGTAACAATGAAAGGCAGGTAGTAGTTTCACTATTTTATGTACTATATTAGTTTTTGATGCTCTGTAACAAGTTTAACACGATCTCAGTGGCTTAAAACAACACACATTTTTCCTCTCACAGTTTGAACGGGCCTTGCTCAGCTGGGTTTCACAAGCCTGCAAGTCAAAGTGCTGGCTGGGCTGCATGCTCACATCTGCAGGCTCCAATGGGTAAGGTGGGGTGGGGAGACTACTTTCAAGCTCACTCAGACTATTGGTAGGATTCATTTCCTTGCGGCTGCAGGAATAAGAGTTTCTTGCTGGAGACAACATATCTCTTTCATTTGACTTTTTCTGAGTTGTATCTATAATAAATTAAAAATAGCAGGGGACTTTACCTGGTAGGACAGTGGTTAGGGGGGCTTCCCAGGTGGGCACCAGTGGTAAAGAACCTGCATGCCATTGCAGAAGAAAGAGACGTGGGTTCGATCCCTGGGTTGGTAAGATCCCCTGCAGGGGGGCAGAGCAACCCACTCCAGTATTCTTCCCTGGAGAATTCCATGGACAGGAGTCTGGCAGGCTAGTCCATAGGGTCAAAAAGAGTCAGACATGACTGAAGCGACTTAGCACGAACACACAGTGGTTAGGACTCTGCACTTTCACTGCAAGGAGCAGTGATTCAATCCCTCGCTGGGAAATAAAGATTCCCCCATGCCATGCGGGACACAGCCAAGAAAAATCTTTCCTTTGGGACTTCCCTGGTGGCCCAGTGGCTAAGACTCCACACTCGCAATGCATGGGGCCCAGTTTTGATCCCTGGTCAGAGAATTAGACCCTACATGCTGCAACCAAGAGTCTGAATACTACAACTACATTTCACAATGCCACAACTAAAGATCTTGCATGCCACAATGAAGATCCCACATGCCATAAATAAGACCGAGCACAGTCAAATAAATATACATTTTAAAAATATCAAATAAAGTGCCTTCCCAAGTTCTGTGAGCCATTCTAGCAAATTACCAACCTGAGGAAGGGGTTGTGGAATCCCTCAACTTAAAGTCAGTCAGAAGTAGGAGTAGCTCTGAACTTAACAGCTGGCAACTAAAGTGAAGGCAGACTTGTGGAACCGAGCTTTTTAGGATCTGACGCTAATGCCTGATAGTCAGTGACAGAATTTAACTGAATCGAACTGTAGGACATCCAGCTGGTGTCACACAACTGGAGAAGTGGTTGCTGGCAAACACCCCAGATTGTATACCCTGCTTTTGACCAGTGAGACATTAGAAAATCTGACATAAGCGGAAGTTGAAGAAGCACTTGTGCAGTGGACTTGCTTTCTACCACTGCCCTGGAAAAGCCAAGTGAGGAAGCTCATAGAGACACAAGGCCCAGCTAACAGCCTGCACCAACTGCCAGAGATGAGAGTCAGGTCATCCTGGAGCGCCTAGGTCGAGCTCAGCCACCGATGACTGCAGTGACATGCGTAACCACGTAAGACCAGCAGAACTGCACAGCTGAGCTGAGTTCAAACTGCTGACCCACAGATTCACAAGTAAATAAAATGGATGCTGTTTTAAGCTGTAGTTTGTTTACAGCAATAGCTGACTCATACATAATGGTATTTACTTTATAGAGATGGTGTGAAGATCAAACAAGTTAATGTAAACTGCTTACAAAAGTGACTAGCACATAGTAGGTAACACATAAGTGTTAGTTTTCTTATTGTTTAATCAATTATAATCAATTCAAAACAATTCAGCTTACCAAAAGACCAAGTACTTTGCTTTGTATTGCTGTCTCTGAAAAAGTCTGTGAAAAGAATATACAGGTTATTTTATCATGAAGAAAATAACTTTACAGACAAACTCAATTGTGTCTTCCCACCTCCAAGACTTGGATGAAGATTGCCAATCCTTGATTTTCAATAAAGTGCCTACAAGCAGCTGGAGACTGTTCTGTAAGATTCCAAAGTGCTTTCAAAGTAAACAAGAGGGTGATGTCATCTAGATTCTCAGCAGTCTTCTGTTTTACTATTGCTAGAAGTTCCTAAAAGAGAAAAAGAGAGTTAGATAACGCTGGTGGCTGACTCATATGTTTCCAATATAAGGAAAGCAATGGTTAAGAAAAGCTTTAGAATCAAACCGAGGTTCTAAACCCAGTTTGACCACTTAATAGCTTTGGTGCCTACCTTCTCTCTGTAAAATGAGTTACACTTATTTCCTAGGGTTTTTGTGAGGTTCAAAAGAAAAAAATATTAAAGTTTAATAATCACTTAATCTAGTTTGTCATGCTTATTAATAAACTTCATAATCAAGTACATATTAGCTATTCCATTATTCATGTATTAAGAGTATCTAGTCAACACCTTTTGGAAGGCAGGCACATATTCAGGTAAAAGAGACAGATTTTTAAAAAAAGATAATTGGTTTTTCTCAACTAAATAAAAGAATTTTAAGATTTGGTAAATACTCTGAAGGAAACACATAAAAGCCTAAGAATTTTCTTTAGAAAAGGTGTGAGAAACCTCCAAATGTAACAGCAGCCTTCCCAAAGTGTGATAGGCCCTTCCCTCCTCCATTCCTGGCACCAGCCATCTAGGGAGGGGCTGCTGCACCACACTGCACCTCTCTGCCCGCAGCGACACAGACCCCACTGGTCCATGCCTGCCGCCTACCCACTGCACAGGTGGGCAAGCTAGAGCTCCTCTCTGGGGACAATCGCACCTGGGCCACCTCATTAGTCATGAGCTGACCAGTGGAGTCAGTATGGGCTGAACCCACGGCACCCCTGCCTCAGACAGCAGTCCCAGGGAGGGGCGTGTCAGCTGCCTCCACGTAGCCACTGTGGTCTCCACTGCTTGTGCGCCTTGGGCTTCGCCCCACCCAGAGCTAAAGCATGCTGGAGTGACCTGGCAGTTCTTCAGACCTGCCCGCTTTCTGAGGTCGCACTGTTCTGCGTAGAGTGTGGTGGCAGCAAGGCAGGTGCAAGTTATAGCAGCCCGGCTCAGCCGTCAGTGGGCACAACGTGGGCCCCTCTCCTGAAGAGAGCAACTGTCAACATGCGACCATCACTGACCCTGCTCAGCCACCGGTCAGTGCCAAGCAAGCCCCTCTCCCCTCCTGTAAAAGGAGTCCAAACCTTATCTCAGTTACTGTTGGGTAGGATGGGTTTGGTTCTTTTAAAAATAATTTTCTTAATATTTATCTATTTGGCAACATCAAGTCTTAGCTGCTGCATGCAGGACCTCTGTCGCACCATGAGGGCTCCTTGAGGCACAAGGACCTTCTAAGTAGTGTCAGGCCTCGGTGACTGCTGTATGCTGGCTTAGCTGCTCCGCAGCATGTGGGATCTTAGTTCCCCGAGCAGGGATTGAACCCACTTCCTCTGCACTGCAAGGTGGATTCTTAACCACTGGACACCAGGGGAGTCCCTGAGGCAAGATGGTTTCTGAGACACTAGTCTGCCATCTTCTTGGTCTGCTAGTTATCTGATTAAAATCTATTTCCTGTTCCATCAACTCATCTCCTGATTGGTCTGCTATGTGGCAAACAGAATAGGCTTGTGCTTACACTCAGTAACACAGAGAAAGGTAGTATCTAAACTGAGACCGGAATAAAAAGAGGATAAGGCAGCTAAGCAAGGAATGAGGACACAGGGAACGGGGGGAAGGGAGCAGGGGGATATTCTAGAAGAAAAACCATCTGTTCTATGCCACTGAGCAGGTTAGTATGGCTAGAGGATAACACTAGTATCATAATCGTATGTCCTAACAGCTTGAAAAAACTACTTTAACAGATCCCAACATACCACTTCATATTAGAATATTTCTACATCAAAGTTGAGCTAGTACTCACGCTTTCTTTCAAACATGCTAGACTACCATGTAAAAGGGAAGAGACAGCCATTTCCACAAAGGGCCTAGTATCAGACCCTTTGTTCTTGAGGTCAGGTCATGGTGAGGTAAGGTGTTTCTGTAAATCTCCACCAACAAACATTATTCTCTGTCCTGACAAGAAAGGGCTAGGTCCCTCGGCAAAAATTTCACCCTTGGAGGTCCAGATCCTGGCTGAAGAAGCAGACCTCAGTTGGCAACTCCCTCAGGGCCCTGTCCCCAGACCCTGTCCCACCGTCATCACTGAGGAGCCAGGCGCCCAGCTGGCCTTCAGGCTCCTCAGGCCACTGGTATGGTCGGGGCCAGGTCCCGCCAACTGCACCCTATGCTGACTGCCACCGCCACTAGGGCAAGAGGCAGACACAGGGGAGAGGTTCACCACTGCCTCAAGGCCTGGGCCCAGGCAAGTGGGTGGCCTTGGCGAGGGTTCTGGGGCCCTGCAGGACACAGCCCCCAGCCTGTTCCCTGAGCCTCCCAGCTCACCCAAGGGCCAAAGGCCAGGTAAGCTGGAGGTCCCCAGGGAGAAGACCCCGATCCACCTTTCACCTCACTCTCCCCCATCCCTGCCTCTGTGATCTAATAGCAGTTGCAATCCGTATAGAATGCAGTTTGTGGGACCTAGTCCCACTCCACTGACTGCTAAATGGGCCTGTTAACAGTCACTCATTGACAGTTGGTTGCCTGTGGGAGGGGCCTGGTGCCAACCAATGGTTGAGCAGGACCACTAATGGTCACTCATTGACAGCTGGTTGCCTGTGGGAAGGACCTGTGCCAACCCATGGTTGAGCAGGACCACTAATGGTCACTCACTGACAGTTGGCCACTTGTGGGAGGGCCCACTGCAGCACCAATCAATGGCTGGTAACAGGGTGTACAGTAATAGTACACAGTGATGGCCACGTGCTAAGATCTGTGCTTGGCAGTGCTCTATTATAATTCCACCTCAAATATTTTATACAGCCAGAGAGAATACATCTAGAGAATTCACAAAAATAAAGCTGCAAGAACCAAAAGTGTAATACAGCATGGCTGTGCACAGCCCTTAGCATGCAGCCAGTGCTGTAGCCATTAGCCCCCACTTTCCCCCTTACCAGACTATGGTTACCAAAGGGCTATTAAGGTTGCTCAGCCATGGGTTGGTGGTGAAGTGGGGCCCTCTCTAAACTCAGCAACTGGCAATAAGTGACCATTATTGATCCTGCTCAGTTACTGGTTGGCAGGGCACTAGGCCCCTCCTACAAGCAAGCAACTGCCAATGAGCAACCATTCAACCAATGGTAGGCAGAGTGGTGGTCGTCCTGTGCAGAGTGGTGGTCGTCCTGTGCAGAGTGAGGTAAGAGGTGGATCTCTGCCTCCTCCCTGGAGCCTCCAGCTCACCCAGCCATGGATCAGTGGGGGGCCGAGAACAGGCTGAGGCCTGTGTCCTACAGAGACACAGAACCCTTGCCAAGGCCACACACTGGCAGAGCCAGGCCCTGAGGTGGTGATGGCCCTCTCCCCCACCCCTGCCTCTGTGATCTAAAAGCAGTGGCAGTCTGTATAGGACGCAATTTGTGGGACCTAGCCCCTACCACTTGGACAGCCCGAGGAGCCTGAGGAACGGCTGGGTCCAGGGCACCTGGCTCCCTAAGAGATGACAACTGGGCAGGGTCTGGAGACCTGGCCCTGAGGGAGATGCCAACTGAGATGCACCTTTTCAGTCAGGCCTGGACACTGGCAAGAGAACCCAGACGGGGTGCTGGATAATGATTTGTGGCAGGGTAACTGACCCCCTGCAGGGACCCCCGCCTCATAGCTAGGACTTGGATCTTAGAGGGTGAAATTTCTGCCTAGGGACCTTGCCCTTTCTTGTAAAACAGAGTAACATTTGTTGGTGGAGATTTACAGAAACTTCGATACCTCACCATGACCTGACCTCAAGAACAAAGGATCTGACACCAAGAAGTTTACGACAACTAACCGTGAAGAATTGATGCTTTTGAACTGTGGTGTTGGAGAACACTCTTGAGAGTTCCTTGGACTGCAAGGAGATCAAACCAGTCAATCCTAAAGGAAATCAGTCCTGAGTATGCATTGGAAGGACTAATGCTGAAGCTGAAACTCCAATACTTTGGCCACCTGATGCGAATAACTGACTCATTGGAAAAGATGCTGATGCTGGGAAAAATGGAAGGCAGGAAGAGAAGAGGGTGACAGAGGATGAGATGGTTGGATGGCATTACTGACTCGATGGACATGAGTCTGAATAAGCTCCAGGTGTTGGTGATGGACAGGGAGCCTGGCGTGCTGCAGTCCATGGGGTCACAAACAGTTGGACACAACTGAGCGACTGAACTGAACTGACAGCAGCAGAATCAGGAGGTAACATCTAAAATTGATAAATCAAGAAACTGTAGTACTTCCTTGGTTGTACAGTGCTTAAGAATCCACCTTCCAATGCAGGGGACATGGATTCAATCTCTGGTGGTGGTGGAGAGGTGTGAATACACTACGATCTCACATGCCATGGAACATTACTGCAACTAGAGCACCCAAGTGCTCTAGAGCCCAAATGCCACAACTCCTGAGGCTGAGCTCCACAACAAGAAAAGCCCCCACATGCTGCAACTAGAGAATGCTCACAGTACAATGAAGACAGCACAGCCAAAACAAAAAAAAGCTGCAGGTATAAGTGTTTTATTTAGAAATATGGAGGTAGATACCAGAAGAAACAGCTATTTAAGAGCAGAGAATAGCTTCTTCTGGGTAGCAGGTCCTACAGATTGTTCATTTAATAAGTCTTTTAACCTGTTTTTAATTTTTTAAACTGTTACTTGTATTGAAAAGTTCTAGAAGTGACAGCCTACCTTAACTGCCATGAAAACCTCCTCTTTGAGTTGTGCAGTTTGCTCAGGTGAGAGCTAGAAACAAAAGAGCAGAAAGTGAAATGTTTCCAACTCTATCACTGCTCCACTAAGACCAGGGAAAGAGGTCTTGCATTTAGCAACCACATACCTGCAGGGCTAGAATGGAGGTTATGCTCACTGCCATGGCTTGCATCTTGGGGCTTTCATGCTTACAGAGCCATCTCATAACAAACTTGGCAGCATCGAACCTAAAAAAACAGTATTTTTCTCACAATAAACTTTGTAAACTATACATGAGAAGTTAAGAAATCATTCAGCCTCCCCAGCAAATCCTGTTTAAAAATACTTGTGGACTTATAAAGACTCAGCTATGAAAACCAAGAGTATTTGGCAAAAAGAAGAGAAGAAAAGAGTATGCAAAAGAGAAGAGCAAGGCTTCCCTGGTGGCTCAGGGGTAAAGAATCCACTGCCAGTGTAGAAGACACAGGTTTGATCCCTGATCCAGGAAGATCTGACATGCGGAAGGATAATGGAAGAGCTAGAACCTGATTCGATATTTAACCCTCTAGCACCCACGTCATCACTCACTGCCCTGAAATGGACTCACACTTTGAGAGACAACATTTATAACTACAGAACTTCTGAACAGAACATTCTCCCCAAACGCTTTATCCTAGCCTCAATCAGACCCCTGCTAGGCCAATAACCAACAGACAACAAAGCTCAGAGTAATACTGGTCAATATCCCAAAAATCAGATCATCCAATTCTATACTTGCCTGTTGAATGGAACATCCACAAGAATCCTGGAATTGGTTAAGGAGAGAAGACAATTCTTCTGTAACTTTAAGGGAATAAAGAAAAATAATTTTGAGCAAATGTACACCTGTTCTGAACAAACGTTCTAAGCATTTGGAAGGTTCTAAGCTTTTCTTATTGAATGCCTGCTATACACCTGGTCCTTTCCAAGTTCTTCACTCAATCTTACTATTTTTTTTATAATTTTTTAAATTTATTTTTTTATTGAAGTACAGTTGGTTTACAATGTTATATTAGTTTCTGGTATCTATCTTATTATTAAACTCTAACATTCACCTTTGCCCAAAGAAGAATCTTTCTCTTTTCTAGCAAAGAGGGAGTCTCCCTTCCCCCTGAACCCTAGACGGATCTATGTGGAAAGCTGCCTGCCTGTGCGTCAATCTAAATCAATTCCTGGACGCCTGGCCCATCTAATGAATGACTGTGTCTCAACCAGATCTTGTAACTAACTCTGTGACAGAGCTTCTACTTTCTACCTATGACTAGCAGGAACTGAACTAGGAGAGAGAAAAGGACTTCTAGGAAAGCTATAGTAATAAAAATCATAACATCTCTTTGAAAGACCATGAGTAGGCCAGCGGCATATACTGCCATGACAGCAGTGTATGAGTGTGTAGTGTGTGAGTGTGTAGTGTGTGAGGCAGGGGAGCAAAGCTGGGATGCCAACAGGAACTAGGCAGCAACACAGACAAGTGAAGAAGGCAGAGTGCAAAACAGCAGGCCGGCGGGAGGAACTACGGCACACTGGACAATTCAGGCCCTGCTAATCAGCTCCAACTAATGATGGCCATGTAGGAATTCAGACTGAACTGAGAAGGATCATCCAATTTCTCAAGAGAAAGTGGAAGTACGGATTTCTTTTAAGTGGGAAAGATCATGTTACCGTAATTCTAATAGACTGAGTCCCATTTTAACTTTAAGTATACATTTCAATCAGATCTGACACATTTACATATATTATGTATAACTTTACCCACCACCACAATCAACATAAAAAATACTTCCACTACCCCGAAAAGTTCCACTGTGACACTTCCCACTCCATTCCTAACTTGCAAATTTCAACCTCAGAAAATCATACTGTCATTAAAGATTAGCCTTTTCTAAGATTTCGCATAAAGTCATTTGGCATCTATTTTATCATGTCTAGCATATTTTGCTCAGCATAAAATGTTTTTTGAGATTCATCCATGTGGCATGTATCAGTACTTCACTTCTTTTTATCACCAAGTAGTATTTCCTTATATGAATATATCATTATTGGTTTATCTATTCACCCGTTGCTGGACATTAAGTTTTCAGTTTGGGGGGATAATCAATAAAGACATTATGGGCATTTGTGTATGCCATTATATGGCTACATAATTTCATTTCTCCAAGTGAAATAACTGTGTAGTATGAAAGGCATATCTCTAACTTTCAAAGAAACTACCAGACTGTTGGATTGGTTTTATAATTTTTCATTCTTAACATCAACATATGAGAATTTCAGTTTCTCTACACTTTTGTCAACACCTGATACTGTCACTTTTTTTTTAATTAATTTTTTTTATTTAATTTTAAATTCTTTAATTCTTACATGTGTTCCCAAACATGAACCCCCCTCCCACCTCCCTCCCCATAACATCTCTGTGGGTCATCCCCATGCACCAGCCCCAAGCATGCTGTATCCTGAGGATACTGTCACTTTTTAAATTTCAACCAATCTAGGGGGTGTGTAGTGTTATCTATGTGTGCTGTGAGGCCGTGATGTGTATCAGTAGAGTTCGACTCTTTGCAGCCTGCTGGGCGCCTCTGTCCATGGAATTTTCCAGGCAAGAACATTGGAGTGGGGTGCCATTTTCTACTCCAGAGGATCTTCCGGACCCAGGGATTAAACCCGTGTCTCTTGCATCTCCTGCACCGGTAGGCAGGGTCCTTCCCACTAGTGCCCCCTGGGAAGCCCATCTAAGTGTGCAGGGTATCCACATGTGCTTTTAACTTGCATTTCCCTGACAGGTAAAGGTACTGAGCATCTTTTCAAGTGCTCAGTTGTCACCTGCACTATCTTCTTTCACGGAGTGTCTGTTCAAACCTTCTGCCTTCTTACAGAATTGGTTTGTTTATCTTGTGTTACCTATTTAATAGTCCTTTACATTCTGGATAAAAGTCCTCTGTCATATATATATAGTGGACATTTTTCTCAGTCCTGGATTATCTTTTCATTTTTTAATGTCTCTGTGCATGTTTGAGCAGAAGCTTCTAATTTGATGAATTCTAATATATTATTTTTCTTTTATGAAGTGTGCTTTTTGTATCCTAAGAAAACGTTGCCTACTCTGATGTTTCCTTCTAGTTTTATGGCTTTTATATTTAGACCTATGACTTAGCTTTTATATTTAGATCTATGACTCAATTCAATTTATTTTGCACACATGTTGCTAAGCCTATAAGATTTAACGAACTGTTAACAGTAGATGTTTCTGGGTAGCTGTTTTCTGATAAATGCAAAAATTTTAAACCATATTACTTACCTATATTTCTTATTTTTTCTACAGTAATCATGCATTTATTTTTCTCCCTCCCTCCCCGCTCTCCCTCCTTCTCTCTCTCAGGATGAAAAATCAGAACTAAATAAAACATATTTTTCATGTATCTGTCCTCAAGTAAGAAGCACAGTCAAATATTACAATCGAATTACCTGCTGGTAATGTGGGAAAGTTTTCAAAGCCTGGAAAAGGAGACAGGTAACCTCGGACAACAGACGAACAGGCATGCCCCTGGCCAGGCCCTGGCGTGTGAGGTTGAGGGCACAAGCACTGGCTGTGAACTGCACTGGCAAATCCAGCGGATGATTCCTCATTCCTACAGCCACAAGCTGCAAAAGAATGTAAGTGGCATATGACAACATGAGCACTCTTTACACAGTCTGATTTCTGTGTTATCAAAAATACTTGCTTATCAGGATAAAAAGTAACAGGTTTTTTCCCATCCTAACCATTTATTTTTTAGGACACCAGCAATACCTTCTAACCCAAACGAAGTCATTAATTTGCTGTGTAACTTTAGGTAACTCACTTCCTTCCTCTGGACCGCTGTTTCCTCACCTGTGATTTCACAATCATTTATCGAGCCTCAGTCCCTCCAAGGCATTATGATAAGCACTATAGGGGATATAAACAGAAATCACTTATATCCTACTCCTTAGCATAAAGCCTTATGAGAGAAATAAGGTATGTAAACAAATAACATTGTAAGAGATGTCAAAAGATGAAACTGGCAAAAAAGCACCATGCAAGAGGTATAAATAAAGTGCTGCCTAAGGTGGTCATACAGCAAGCTATCATTTCTGGTATGGAAGTCAAAAGTTCCATTCAGAGAACACATTTAGGCAGGGTCTCAGATAGGATCTGGATAGGAAATGGAGGTGGGGGTGGAATGGAAAGGGAATTACTAGCAAAGGGAAATGTGATGGAGAAAAACACAAAGTGGACAAAAAGATGGGATGAATCCACCAAAAGAGGGGAAGAAATTTGAATTTGAAAAGTGATAAAACCTAACATTAGGGAGTTGCCGGGTGGACTAGTGGTTAGGATTCTGTGTTTTCACTGCCATGGCCCAGGTTCAATTCCTGGTTGGAGAACTGAGATCCCACAAGCCGCGAGGCATGGCCACAAAACAAACAAAAAACCTAACATTAGAAAGGTAACTATTAATAGAAGACATATTGTGTAGACCTAGAAATAAATTTAAAATGAAGGTGTTATACCAAGTACATACCATACCTGCTCCAACATTCAGGGACAACATGATCTGTTTTGTCTATCAAACAGGGATAATGATCCCTCCCCTCCTCAGAGACCAGTCTGCTGATATACAAATGAGCCCTGAGTTCATGAACCACTGAAAGACCAGAGCCCCTTACTTTGACACCTCTGCTCCTATGGAAACTGTTTTTTTCTATATTGTAAACTGCTCTTAGGATTTCATGTAATTGCCATCATCTGCAATATAAATACATAGAAAGTAAAACAAATGTGATTTTTAATAAAAAAAAAAATAACAAAATCTCACATAGATATGAAAAGGACTTTTAGAATATCTGATTCAATTTCCTCCTTACAGATGGGAAACAAAGATCCAGAGTTTTTCCCTTTATACAGTATCATTTTTAAGTTATGAGTAAATCTAATTCTCCATGGTATACAAATAGCCTGAAAATAGCCATAAAATAGCCTATTTTTATGGAACTGCAGAAATTACAAATAATAAAAACAATAATTTTAAGGCTTCAATTTACACTTAATTTTAAATAATAGCAGTTTTCTTTCTCAAACCACTTAATTCTTCCAATTACATTTAAAAGAAATTCATCCTTCTGTAAAGGAAAGCAAAGTCTAACCCTATCAATACTGGTAACTTTACTTTATTCACAATCCTTTAAATGCTAGAATTAATTACCTTCAATTACTGCTGTTTTGTTCTATTCTTATAGGGATACTGTGGTTGCTATTTTTTTAAAACAACTATCACCTTAGATTTTAAAGAGTAAAGGAATAAATAAGAATGTTTATACAAAGTGAATTCATGTTTTCAGATTAAGTCCTGTTTTAGGCAATGGTTCTATCATCCCGTGCTCAGATCAAATTCAAAAATCTGAACAATTGAGATTGATTAAGATGCTCAAAACATGAGACGATCTGGCAATTTAAGCCTACCACTGCTTTTCTTTTCCTTTGTGTGGGCACTGTGACTCACAATAGGATAAGGCATATTAAGTAACTGTATTCAATGTGTTTAATCAGTTGAGTACAGTTCAGTCGCTCAGTCATGTCCAACTTTGCGACCCCATGGACTGCAGCATGCCAGGCCTCCCTGTCCATCACCAACTCCCGGAGTTTACTCAAACTCATGTCCATTGAGTCTGTGATGTCATCTAACCATCTCATCCTCTGTTGTCCCCTTCTCCTCCTGCCCCCAATCCTTCCCAGAATCAGGGTCTTTTCCAATGAGTCAGCTCTTTGCATCAGGTGGCCAAAGTTTTGGAGTTTCAGCTTCAACATCAGTCCTTCCAATGAACACTCAGGACTGATCTCCTTTAGGATGGACTGGTTGGATCTCCTTGCAGTACAAGGGATTTTCAAGAGTCTTCTCCAGCACCACAGTTCAAAAGCATCAATTCTTCGGCGCTCAGCTTTCTTTATAGTCCAACTCTCACATCCATACATGAACACTGGAAAAACCATAGCCTTGACTAGACGGACCTTTGTTGGCAAAGTAATGTCTCTGCTTTTTAATAAGCTGTCAAGGTTGGTCATGGCTTTCCTTCCAAGGAGTAAGCGTCTTTTAATTTTATGGCTGCAGTCACCATCTGCAGTGACTTTTTTGGAGCCCAAAAAAATAAAGTCTTTCACTGTCTCCCAATCTATTTGCTATGAAGGGATGAGATCAGATACCATGATCTTCATTTTCTGAATGTTGAGCTTTAAGCCAAACTTTTCACTCTCCTCTTTCACTTTCAAGAGGTTCTTTAGTTCTTCTTCACTTTCTGCCATAAGGGTGGTGTCATCTGCATATCTGAGGTTATTGATCTTTCTCCCAGCAATCTTGATTCCAGCTTGTGCTTCTTCCAGCCCAGCGTTTCTCATGATGTACTCTGCATATAAGTTAAATAAGCAGGGTGACAATATACAGCCTTGACGTACTCCTTTTCCTATTTGGAACCAGTCTGTTGTTTCATGTCCAGTTCTAACTGTTGCTTCCTGACCTGCATACAGATTTCTCAAGAAGCAGGTCAGCAAGTAGTTTGAGCATTCTTTGGCATTGCCTTTCTTTGGGATTGGAATGAAAACTGACCTTTTCCAGTCCTGTGACCACTGCTGAGTTTTCCAAATTTTAAACAACTTTAATTGAATCAAGTAATAAGTAGTTATAAAAATTACATTTCTGAGTTGTAGTTACCTTTAAAATAGCAGGCATGGTTATTTGCGTTGAAAACGTCTCTGTGAAGAGCCTGTAGAGGGCTTCCTTCACAAAACATGATCTATTCCTGTAGCAGCTCAGCGCTTCGGAAATCTGACTTATATTGGCTCCTCCAGCAACCTAGAAAACAAGGATGTTAGCAACAGGTTTCACCTTTCACCTACAAGGAAGGCTTTTTTAGTGTGTCAAGTGTTTGAAACAATAAATATTCACTTAAATGTTTCAAGAGCTTTACAATGTTGATCTCACTCAGTAATTCCAGTCGGTAAATGTTCTCCTCAACCTCATTTTTACATGGTGGCTCCGGAGAGGTGATGAACATTGCTAAATATAACAAACTAATTAAGCAGTGGAGACAGACTCAAATACTGTCTCCCCACAGCTATGTTACAGTTGAGACCTTGACTGAATAATGCATAGCATGTAAATTCTTAAACAACCAATAACCGTGAACGCATGTTCTCTAAGTATTCATATAAAACAGACAAAAAAAGATAGAAAAAAACAGATGAAATAACTAAGATGAAAAGGGAGTTGAACTTTTATAGAACTAGTTAGTTCATTAATATTAAGATAATTCTTCCTTGCTACCACTCAAGTACAACCCTGAAAACACATTGGAAGGACTGATGCTGAAGCTCCAGTATTTTGGTCATCTGATGAAAACAGCCAACTTACTGAAAAAGTTCCTGATGCTGGGAAAGATTGAGGGCAGAAGGAGAAGAGGGTGTCAGAAGATAAGATGGCTGGATGACATCACTGATGCAATGAACATGAACTTGGGCAAACTTCAGGAGATGGAATGGTGAGGGACAGGAAGACCTAGTGTGCCACAGTTGATAGCGTTGCAAAGAATCGGACACAACTAGGCAACTGAACAACCACCACCACTAAAGTAATAATTTCAAAAAGTCTATATATAGACTTTGGGTCTGCAGAATAATGGTAACCTTACCCAAACCATAAATGAAAAAGATGTTTATTTATTTAAACATTCATTTAAAAATATATAACTAGATTTTACCCAGTTTTCAGCATTCCTGGGTAGTAAAGAAAAAGAAACATAAGAGGGTAAAATTCAGGATTTCACAAAAATGAAAAGAAAAACAACCCCTTTTCCACTCCACCATGATCAGCAGTAACAACATTCATTGAAGAAACATCATATCACTGAAGTGACAGAAGAATGCTTTTGAATTAGGACACCAGTCAATCAAATGCAAAGAAATAAAAAGATTCAAACCAATTCCATATAAAGCTACTGTAAGAATTTTTTTAAAAAGCAAATCTAGGGACTTCCTTGGTGGTCCAATGGCTAAGACTCCACACTCCCAATGAAGTGGGGCCGGGATCAATCCCTGGTCAGGGAATTAGAGCCACAGCTAAAGATCCCATGTGCCTCAGAGACTGCACGTGCCACAACTAAGACCTGGCACAGCTTTACACATTAAAGCAAAACTACACACCTCAGCTAAGAAAAATTCTCGTAAATCAAAAACAAATCTATAACACAACACTTTAAACTGAATTAAATGTTCTTAATAAGGATTACTGGATGTGAAAAAAATACATTCAACAAAAAGATGAAACAGGGATGATTAAACTCAGGAAAAGAAAAGATCAAGTCATATCAAACATAAAAACATATCAAAAACAAAAGTACAAAGTATCCAAGGAATAATAGAATTGATTAAAATTTAGTAAGGAGAAGAAATGCAAGAAACAATAAAGAAATCTTAAAAGAAAGACGTTAAAAGGATCTAAGATTGAGTGCTGATATAGAACAGAAGATACAACACACATATTCTTGAAGTTCCTGGGGAAGAATGAACTAATTTGTAAAATTACTATCAACAAAAACTTTCCAGAAATAAAAAAAAGACCTAAATCAACACACTGAAAGAACTCCCACCAACCACCTGGGAAAACTGACCCAAATCAAGACATAGCACAGTATAAAGATTAAATTTAATTATAAAGAAAAATAACCTTCGGGGCTTTCTTATAAAAAGATCAAACATTATTAATATGAATAGAAATCTACTATAATTATTAATGACATTACTCAAGATGTTCCTATTCTTTTTTTTGCACTTGATAAAATACTCAAAGAAATGCTAATATGTGTCACTATGATTGTATTTTTCTTTTCCTTCATATCTGTTCTGGTTTTTGCTTTATGTATCTTTGTTTCTTTGTTGTTAGGTGTCTAATGGTTTATGATGTCCATCTTTGTGAATTGTACCTTTTATCATAAATTTAATAAATAAAATTTTAAAAAAGGGCAAAGGAGTTTATATCCATGCTTGCAACTTCTAGAGGATATTTCAACAATAAACTGTGGCTCATTTCCATCAATTTCAGCTCTTTCCACAATAGCTGTCCATGCCCTATCCCACTCCCCAGCATATGCTCCTAGAGCTGCCTGCACTTAGCCTGTGAGAGTCCAGGTGGGGAAAAGGACCCTCCAAATATCAGGGATCTGTGCTCTGACTGCTTCTGATAACAGGTACAAAAAGGTGGGTAGCCAATGCCATTGCACCCTCATCAGCCAACTGTTCAAAGCCCCTCTCCCACCAGCTAAAATGACTTCTAGGAAATTTCAAGGGCTGCCCCTTCATTGTTTTCATTTTCCCCTTTTAGAAGATAGACATTAATGACTATGACATTCAAAACAACTACATATACAGAAAAAATCCCAAAGTTACTACACATACCCAGGGAAAGGCTCATGAAAGACCTAGAGATCTTAAAATTTATACTTCAGGCTGATCCTCAACACAGACTCCAAACACAAAAACAATAACATAGACATCAAACCCTGGGAAGGGAAAAGAATCTATTTCCAGAGTTGCCATATTATTAGTTTCAAATGCCCAGTTTTCAACAACAAAGCGTATAAGGAAATAGGAAAGCATGGCCCATTCAAATGGAAAAAATTAAAATCAAAAGACACTGTCCCTGTAACAGAACTGATATAGCAGGTCAACTCAAACAAGACTTCAAAACATCCACCTTAAAGATGTTCAAAGAATGAAAGGAAAATTAGATAAATCAAGAAAAAAAAAAAAAAAAGAGAAAACTCAAGAGAGATTTAAAGAAAAAAAAAAAACCTTAAAAAGAATCAAAAAATATTCTGGAGTTGAAAGATATAATAACTGAAATAAAATTTCACTTGAGTTTTTCAAGGCAGATTTGAGCAGGAAGATGAAAAAAATCAACAAACTTAAAGATAGGACAAAGGAAATTGTGTCAGAGGAACAGAAAGGAAAAAAAAAAAACTGAAAACCAAGGAGCAGAGTCTAAGGACCCTGTGGAATACCATTACGCAGGCCAACATACACACTGTAGGAATCTTAGAAGAGACTTAAAGTAGCAAAGAACACTGGGGGGAAAATGGCTGCAAATGTCCCAAATTTGATGAAAGATATGAATATAAACATCCAAGAAATTCAAGAACTCCATGCAAGATGAACTCAAGAAGACTCACAGTGAGACATGTTATAATCAAAATTTCAAGGCCAAAGATTCTAAGAAGCAGCGAGAGAAGCAAATCATCACATACAAAGGATCCTCAGTAAGACCTGCAGACTTCTCATCAAAAACTTAGAAGCCAGAAGACAATGGGTTGATATATTCAAAGTGTTAAAAGAAAAAAACTGTCAACCAAGAATCTTATGCCCTGCAAATCTGTCCTTCAAAAGTGCGGTGAAAGCCAGAATGACTATCACCAAAAATTCCACAAACAACAAATGCTGGAGAGGGTGTGGAGAGAAGGAAACCCTGCTACACTGTTGGTGGGAACGCAAACTGGTATAGCCACTGTGGAGAACAGTAGGGGAGTTCCTTTAAAAACTAAAACCAGAGCTACCATATGACCTTGAAATCCCACTCTTGGGCATATATCCAGAGAAAAACAAGATCCAAAATAATATATGTAACCCGATGTTCACTGCAGCACTGTTTGCAATAGCCAAGACATGGAAGCAACCTAAATGTCTATGGACAGAGGAGCAGATAAACATGTGGTGCATAAACACAATGGAATATTATTCTGTCGTTAAGAATGAAATAATGCCATTTGCAGCAACACAGATAGCCTTAGAGAATGTCATACTGAGTGAAGTTAAGTCAGAGAAGGAGAAATATCAAATGACATCCCTTAAACGTAGAATCTGAAAAGAAATGATACAAGTGAACTACGTAGAATCTGAAAAGAAATGATACAAGTGAACTTACTTACAAAATAAAAAGAGACATAGCCTTAAAGAATGAAATTATAGTTGCTAGGGTGAAAGGATAGGCAGATGGGATACCTAAGGAGTTTGGGATGGGCATGTACACACTGCAATATTTAAAATGGATAAACAGCAAGGACTTCACTATACATCATATGAAACTCTGCTCAATGTTATGTGGCAGCCTGGATGGGAAGGGAGGAGTGTGGGGGAGAATGGGTATATGTGTATTTACGGCTGAGTTCCTTTGCTATTCACCTGAAACTATCACAACACTGTTTATTAATCAGCTATATCCCAATAAAAAAGTGTAAGTTTTCCATGTAAAGAAAAGCCAAGGAAGTTCATTACCACTAAACCTGCCCCATGAAAAACGCTAAAGGAAGTCCTGCAAGGTGAAATGAAGGACCACCACCCAGTAACAAGAAGCCATATGAAGAAATAAAGATCTCAACAAAGGTAAATACGTGAGCAATTACAAAAGCTAGTGGTATTTTTAATGGTCAGTAACTACACTTTTTTTCAACATGATTTAATAAATAGTTCCTTCAAAAGATTATTCATCTAAAAACTAGTGTTATTATAAATTTGGTTTATAATTCCAAATTTTGTTTTCTACTTAACTTGTGATGAACACACTAAAAAGAATTATTTTGTGCTTTGGGGCAGACAATGTATAATTTGGGAACATCAATTAAAAGGGGCACAGACAGCTAAAGGAATAGCTTTTGTTTGTTATTGAAATTAAGCTAGTATAAATTCACATTAGAGTGTCATAATATTAGGATGTTAAATGTAACATCCATGATAACCACAAAGAAAACAGCTACAGAATACACAAGAATAATACCAACCAAAAAAAAAAAAAAACCGAAAAAGTCAATTGAACAAAGAAAACAGTAATGAAGGAAATGAGGGATAAAAAAAAAAAAAGCTGTAAAACATATAGAAACTAATGAGCAAAGTGACAGAAGTCCTTCCTAATCAGTAACTATTTTAAATGTAAAAAGATCAAACAATCTAAACCCAAAGCTGGCAGAAGGATGGAAATAATCATTATTAAAGCAAAGAGCAAAAAAAATAGAGAATATAAAAATAGCAAGAAAGTCAGTGGAACAAAAAATTGGTTCTTTGAGCACATCACCAAAATTGACAAGTGGATGGACTAAGGGTAAAAAAAAGAAACTAAGAAAAAAGGAAAGGACTCAACACTAAAACCTGAAATGAAACAGAAGACATTACAACCAATTCAACAGGAAAAAAAAAAAGAATTATAAGAGTATGATGAAAAATTACATTCTAATAAACTTAATAACCTAGATGAAATGGGCACATTTCTAGACATATAAGACCTAACAAGACTAAATCCTATTTCAGAAAACTGAAATAGGAAACTGGATCAATAATCAAAAATTTCCCCAAAAATATAAGCCCTAGACCTAATGGGTTCAGAATAAATTTTACCAAACACTTAAGGAAGAATTAATGTTAAAACTTTTCAGTTTAACAACTGGAGATGGAACATTTCCTAACTCATTCTACGAACCCAGCATTACCTTGATACCAAAGGCAAAGACGCTATAAGAAAAGGAAACTAGAGTTTAACAGTCCTTACAGAGATGGAAAAATCCCTAACAAAACACAGGCAAACCAAACTCAGCCAAATAAAATAACTCTATACCATGACCAAGGCTTCCTTGGTAGCTCAGTTGGTAAAGAATCTGCCTGCAAAGCAGAAGACCCCAGTTCAATTTCTGGGTCAGGAAGATTCCCTAGAGAAGGGATAAGCTACCCACTCCAGTATTCTTGGGCTTCCCTGGTGGCTCAGATGGTAAAGAATCTGCCTGCAAAGTGGAAGATGAGGGTTTGATCCCTGGGTTGGGAAGATCCCATGGAGGAGGGCATGGTAACCCACTCCAGTATTCTTGCCTGAAGAATCCCCAGGGACAGAAGAGCTTGGTGGGCTACAGTCCATGGGATCGCAGAGTCAGACATGACTGAGCAACTAAGCACAGCACCATGACCAAGTAGGATTTATTCCCAGATGCAATGTTCAACATACCGTGGTATACTAAAAATCAATGTAAGACACAACAGTATTAGAATGAAGGAGGAAAACCCCACGTCAACCTCATCTAATGCAGATAAAGCATTTGACAAAACTCAACACCCTTTCTGGCAAAGTGTCCAACTCTGTGATCCCATGGACTGTAGTGGGCCAGGCTTCTCTGTCCATGGAATTCTCCAGGCAAGAATACTGGAGTGGGTGGCCATTCCCTTCTCCAAGGGTCTTCCCAACCCAAGGATTGAACCTGGGTCTCCTGCATTGCAGGCAGATCCTTTACTGTCTGAGGCACCAGGGAAGCCCCCAAACACTTGCAAAAAAGCCCAGAAGGAAGCTACCTCAACTTAATAAAAGCCATACATGAAAAATCTACAATGAACATGATACTCAATAGTGAGAGACTGAAAGCTTTTAAAATCAGGAAAAAGACAAAAGCCCCTTTCACAGCGTCTACTGAACACAGCACTGGAAGTTCTAGACAGAGCAATTAGGTTAAGAAAAAGAAATAAAAGGCATCCAAGATGGGTGGGGAGTTTAGGGGAGAATGGATACATGTATATGTATGGCTGAGTCCCTTTGCTGTTCACCTGAAATGATCACAACATTGTTAATCAGCTCTACTCCAATATAAAATAAAAAGTTAAATTAAAAAAATAAAAGGCATCCAATTGAAAAGGTAGAAGTAAAATGATCTACTTACAAACTATATGATCTTATATACTGCAAAAAAACAAAAAGCTGTTATCTGTTAGATCTAATAAATGACTCCAGAAAGTTGCAGGATACACACAGAAATCAGCTCAATTTTTATACAGTAATAATGAACAATCTGAAGAGGAAATCACGAAGATAATTCTGTTTACAATAATACAATAAAGTACTTAGGAATTAACAAAGGAGATGAAAGGCTTGTATGATGAAAACCACAACACACTAATGAAAGAAATTAAAGATGACACAAATAATGGAAACACACCCCATGTTCATGGATTAGAAGACTTTAGATGTCAACACTACCCAAAATATCTACATATTTATATAATCCTTACCAAAATCCCAATGACCTTTTTATCAGAAATACAAACACACACCCTGAATTTATACAGAATTCCAAGGGAGTCACACATCCTGATTTCAAAATGAACTATCAATACAAAGCTATAACAATCAGAACAGTGTGGCACTGGCATAAATACCAGTGGAAGGGACTATAGCCTGCCCAGCTCTTCTGTCCATAGGATTCTCCAGGCAAGAATACTGGAGTGGGTTGCCATCTCCTTCTCCAGGGGATCTTTCCAACCCAGGCATCAAACCCGGGTCTTCTGCATTGCAGGAAGATTCTTTATCATCTAAGCCACAGGGGAGCCCATGGAATAGACTAGAAAACCCTAAAACAAAGCCTTGCATTTATGATCAGATGATTTTTAACAAGAGTGCTAAGACAATTTGGTACTTTCAAGAAATTATCCTAAGAAAACTAGATATCCACATGTAAAAGAATAAAGTTGTAAAATCTAACAACACCACATGAAAGAAATTACCTCAAAACAGATCAAAGACTTAAATTTATGAACTAAAACTATAAGACTCCTATAAGGAACATGAGGAAGACGCTTCACAATACTGGATTTGGCAGTGATTTCTTGGATATGACACCAAAGGTACAAGCAACGAAAGAAATACAAACTGACAAACAGAGAAGGGGAGAAAATATTTGAAAATCTTGTATCATAAGGAGTTAATACCCAGACTACACAGAGAACCCTATATCTCAATAACAATAACAAAAATAAAACCTAAGCAACCTAATTTAAAATTTGGCAAACAACTTCAGTAGGCATTTCTTCAAAGACATAATAATGGTCAATAAGCTTCTGAAAAGATGCCCAATATAGCTGATAAGTATGGAAATGCAAATCAAAACTGTAGTGAGGTACCACTTTACACCCATAAGAATGGTTACTATTAAAAAATGTAAAAACAGAAAAAAATACATGTTGGCCAGTGTGTGAAGACATTCAAACACTTGCACACTGTTAGTGAGAATGTAAAAACTGTGCAACTGCTGCAGAAAACATTATGGTAGTTCCCCCCAAAATTAACATAATTATCATACGATCCACCTGCAATGAGGGAGACCTGGGTTTGATCCCTGGGTTGGGAAGATCCCCTAGAGAAGGGAAAGGCTACCCACTCCAGTAGTCTGGCCTGGAGAATTCCAAAGGGGTTGCAAAGAGTCGGACACGACTGAGCAACTTTCACTTTCACACCATATAATCCAGCAATTCCACTTCTGGATTGCTCATTGTTCAGTCACTAAATCATGTCCAACTCTTTGTGACACCATGGACTGCAGTACACCAGGCTTCCCTGTTCTTCACTATCTCACGGAGTTTGCTCCAACTCATGTCCATTCTAGTATATACTTCTGGGTATATACCAAAAAAAAACAAAAGCAGATTCTTGGGAGTTTCCCAGTGGCCTAGTGATCAGGATTCTGGGCTTTCACTGCAGAGGCCTGGATTCAATCTCTGGTCAAAGAACTGAGGCTTCACAGAGTGATCAAAAAAAAAAGCAGAGTCTCAGAGAGATATTTGTGTACTCCTACTTGCAGCAACATTACTCACAATAATCAACACAATAGCCAAAACATGGAAGCAACCCAAATACATATCAGTGACAACTGGATAAGCACAATGTGGTATACACATAATGGTTATTATTCAACCTGAAAAAGGCAGTATGCCACATGGACAAACCCTTAGGACACTATGTAAAGTAAAATGAGCCAGTCACAAAAGGACAAGTACTGTGCGACTCCACTTAACATGAGAGAGCTGGTCAAAATCATAGAGACACAAAGTAGAAGTTTGTATTGCCAGGGTCTGGGGAGAAGGGGTAATGGGAGGCAGGGTTTCGTGCCTACAGAATTTCAGCTTTACAAGGTAAAAAGAGCCATGAAGATGAATGATGGTGATGGCTGAACAAAATTATTAATGTATTTAAAAGCACTGAACTATACACTTAAAAAGATTAAAATAATAAATTTTATGTGTACTTTACCATCCCCTCCCCAAAAATGGGAACATGAACTGACATGGGGTGACTTCCAAGACATACCACTAAGTTAAAAAGCAAAGTAGAGAGTACATGTACTATGCTACCTACTGAGTGAGAAGTGGAAATTTAAAAACCTAAATATATACGGCGTAACACTTTGACTATACTCTCAGTCAAGAGTGAAAAGAAAGAACTGCAAATATATCTTCAACTCTTCTTCAGTAGGTTTATGGTTCAAAGTACTATAGGTGAAGCAACTCTGAAACTATTTTATATGTATTACAGGATTAAGGAAAACATGCTGAGGCTGTTGGAAGCTGAGGTTCTCCATGTGGAAAAGAGATACAAACACAGAATGTGGAAAGGCAAAGAAGAACAATATAAAGATGGACATTTGTAAGTATCACTTTTAAACTTACTTCATCTGTTTCTTAGCTCTGCTTGATGAAACGGCTTAAAAACACATCTAGCACTCAGACAGTGGTTTCCCAGTAAAAGGAACCAGGGCTCTTGGGAGAAATGTCTAACCCTGAGGCCAAAACAGGGAAGTATAAGAAGCCTAGAAAGTACAGAAGGACTCAAAATAATACCAGTAATAATGAGGGCATGTAAAAACAGACACAGGAGCTCTCATTGGCCACCCTGTGACAAACTGAGCATCAAAATAATTAAGAACAGCAATTCATTATAAATCACGAAAACAACAGGAATCAATGAGTTCACACTGAGGATATGTTAGACTTGCTAAATGTTTTAAGTGAAAAGAAGAGCTGAAAAAAAAGGAGAGTTAGAGCTGGAAAATCATCA